>NC_140489.1:55885122-56080122 GCF_964271855.1 Acomys minous
ATCTTTATGAATTATGTGGACACCAATTTTTCTACCTCAAAAAAGTGAGTAAAGGTATGTCTTTTCTGGCCTCAAAGCTAGTGAAAAGGATTCAACAGAACAACTGAGAAAATCTAATAACCGTTCTTTCAGATCAAGAAAGAGCTCAATTTGTCTGACTCACACTTCTAAGGACAGAAAGTAGCCAGAGCCCTGATGGCAGAGCAAAGGGGAGGGAGCAATTTGGTGATTACCTGGCCTTCCTAGAACGCCTGAGGACAAAGGACCCTAGAGGGCTCTCTGGGAGTGCTGTGCCTAGAGAACACTGCACTGGAGTCATTTTAGGTCTTGCCTAAGAGAGTGCACTAGAAACACAAATGGCCCTCTTCAAAAAGTAGTGAGATGAAAAGGGCTGAGTGCTCAGGGATCAGCAGTAACCTCATGCGGTAGAGTACATGAGAGGGCACTTTGCCTCCTCAAGACAGCCCCATGTAATAGGACCACAGCGGCTGGGTGATCTTTAACCAACCCACAGGGAGTCCTTGAGGCAGAGAACTATATGTAAACCTCGACCATGCTCACAGAGAATGGAGGCAGTTTTTACAATACCAGTAAAGAACTCTCTTGCCCCCCTCGAGCATCCTCACTACACCTCCACCAGGCTTGAGAATTAGAGCATTCAGAAACCATGGCTACTGGACATGAAGAAAAGGATCAGTACACAAGTGTGGGAAGGAAGAAGCGGCTCTTCATAAACTATCCCTAGCTGTGTGCATCCAATTTATGGAGGTTTGACAGAAGTTTTTGCTACCAAGACTGCAGTGTCTTCTGTCATTTTGGAATAAGGAAGAAATGCTCCCAGGTGAATGAAGTACAAGGAGTAGAGAATCCCAAAGTTATTTGCTTTCTGATTCTATCCCACTGTTTGTGCTTGTTCAAAGCACTATTTAACACTGATCAGTACTCATCAGAGGTGAGCCGGCCAGGAGTGGACAACTTCATGAGAGAGAGAGAGAGAGAGAGAGAGAGAGAGAGAGAGAGAGAGAGAGAGAGAGAGAGAGAGACAGAGAGAGACAGAGAGACAGAGAGACAGAGAGACAGAGAGACAGAGAGAGACTACAGAGGGGTGAAGCAAAGGGAGAAACAGTCAGAGACTCACCATACACAATCTCTGCAATTGTCTTATCTATCAACCACATTGGCCGCATGGTTCAAGTTCCACAAATTCCTCAGTCTCCAGAATTATGCCCCCTAGTAGTTCTGATCTCTCCTCTGCTGTGGGGAAGTTTAAATTCCACTCCGTAGCAGTGTTCTTACTTACCCTTTCACAAAGTCAAGACTAAGTCCTGAGTCTCCTACTCTCTGTATAAATGTCCAATGAATTAACTTAATTTGCTCACTTTCTCGTTTAGCTTCCTCTTTTTGACAACTCCTCAATCTGTACTCTGTGTGTGTGTGTGTGTGTGTGTGTGTGTGTGTGTGTGTGTGTGTGTGTGCTTGCATGTGTTTGTGTGACTTGTGCAGTTATGTTTGTGAGTAGCACCATATGTCACATCACTTGTGGCAGTCTGAGGACAACATCAAACATCAACCTTTCCCTTCTATGCTGTTTGACGCAGGGTTGCTCTTACTCATCACTCACTGCAGCAGGCAAACTGACCCTCAAGTTTGCAGAGATCCTCCTGTCTTTTCCTCTTGTTTTGCTTTTATGTTGGTTCTAGGGACTTGAATTCAAGCCATGCAACTTCCACAGCAAACAATTTACCTATTAAGGCATTTCCTATCCCCTTGTTTAAAAAATTTAAAATATTTTTCCCTTGTGCACAAAGTATTTGTTAGGTGATTAATTACTGAATAATGTAGTGGAAGATCAATCCAATCACATATGCCAAACTCTCAGGCCACCATTCAGCTTTTTCTTATTCAGTTTTGTGCAAATATTTACTCTGAAAGTTGACTGGCGTCATATTTGCCATTTAATGAAGCACTCATTAGAAATGTCATTTGTATCCATTTTTTTTTAAGTTAAGCCGTTTGTTTTTCCAGTCAAAAAGCAATAAGCAGGGGGTCAGTAATGTGGCTTGTTCACTTGCCTTTTTTGAGATTCCAACTCTACACCAACTCATGAAAACTCAGTGTATTTGCCCAACACACTGTGGCTTAAACCAAAAGTGAAACTTCAATTCAGAGTGAGATTCAAGCATCTTCTCTTGGCCCTCTTAGTTACTTAGCTTCGTTGAGTCTATTAATTGTAGTATGGTTACCCTGTACTAAATAGCTAAAATCTGATAATAAGTGAACATGTGTGTCTACTGGGTCTGGGTTACCTCACTCAGGATGATATATTCTAGTTCCATTCATTTGCTTGAAATTTTCATGGTGTCCTTGTTTCTGATAGCTGAGTAGTATTCCATTGTGTAAATGTACCACACTATCTTTATCCATTCTTCAGTTGAGGGATATCTAGGTTGTTTTCAGATACTGGCTATTACAAATAAAGCTGCTATGAACACAGTTGAACAAATCTCTTTGTTGAATGTGGAGCATCTTTTGGGCACATGCCCAGGACTTACTGGGTCTTAAGATAGAACTAGTCCCAAATGTCTGAGAAAGTGCCAGATAGAAGGGGAAATCAAATAGATACCAGAAGTGGTTGAAGAGATGAAGCAGAATAGGAAAGGGAAATCAGAAGGAATTAAGGGTGGGGATCAGCTGTGGGGAGGACAGAGGACTTGCTCTAGAATAGAAACTGTGGGCTGGGGCATCTCTGAGACAAGCTAGAGATCAAGGAAAGGGTAGGCGCCTGGGAAGATATGGGGGTAACTCTAGTTGAGACCCCTAGGTGTGGGAGTCATGGAGACTGGAGAGGCCACCCTCTAACTAGAGAAGACTCCTAGAGGAGGGAAGGGAACACCAGCCCTCCCATAGAAACTTCTTTTCAAAATTTACCCTGCCTACAAGATACGCAGGGATAAAGATTGAGCAGAGATGGAGGGAATGTCCAACCAATGCCTGGCCCAATCCAAGATCCACCCTATGGGAGAAAAGCAACCCTTGACACCATTAACACTCTGCTACACTTGCAGCCTAGCATGACTGTCCTCCAAGAGGCTCCATCCAACAAAGGATCAAAACAGATGCTGAGATTCACAGCCAAACATTGGGCAGAATACAGGAAGCCTTGTGGCTGAATAAGGGGAAGAATAGAAGGACCCAGAGAGGACAAGAGCTCCACAAGATCAACAGAATCAACTAACCTGGGCCCAGGAGGACTTGTAGAGACTGAAGTACCAACCAAGGACCATGTTGTGTTGGATCTATGCCCTCTACACATACGTACATGATGGGCAGCTTAGTCTTCATGTGGATCCCCAAGTAAAAGGAGTGGGAATGCATTTGAGATGGACTCTGTTGCCTGCTTTTCAATCACTTTCCCCCTAGTGTGGCTGTCTTGCCAGGCCAACATGGAAGAGCATGTGCTCAGCAGTACTAACATGATGTGCTGGGGTAGGTTAGTTGGGGGGCACTTACCTTTTCCGGGGAGTTGAAAAGTAGTGAGAGGAGGAGGAAGAAGGAGGGAGGGTGAAACCAGAAGGAGAAGAGGAAGGAGGCTATAATTGGGATGTAAAGTGAGTAACTAAATAAATAAATTTTAAAAGGAAAAAAAATCTTTGGTCCTGGCTCACCAAACTGCCCTGGTTCAGTTTCTCTTGCCTTGCCAAGTTCTGCTTCCTTGATTTAGGCTCACTCTCAGAGAGTCATTCCTCTTATGTGCTTGCAATAACTATATTCACGTTCACAATCAAGAGACAAAGGAAGAAACCTCATCTCTGGTAACAATTTCTCATTTTAGAATTCAATAACTGTGGGCAAATGGTTGACAAAACCGTGTCTCTAACTTTTGATCAACTGAGCTCTGTTCCTCTAGGTATCAGATCAGGGTCAGGGTCATGGTCAGGGTCTGTCAGCTTTCTGTCAAAGTCAACTATGCCACCAGAAATCAGTGCTAACAATGATAATAACCCTGGGCTGGTAAATTAAACACAGGAACTATAAATTTTACCTGTCTAAACAGTGTATGGGACTGCCATATTTTTGGCTTCCCTGAATTCATCTTTACTTCTCACTGATATTTTCTTTCAGAGATCCTTGAAGATAAGCCTATAGATTTACTATAAAATACATTAGTCCTTAAAAGGTATGTATGCCATCCTGGCCTGTGCAATGTTCATCTTATTAGCTTTTAAATTTTTTAATTTCTTTTTCATTGACAAATAATTGTTTATATTTGTGGTGAACATTGTGCTAATTAACTATGTTTCATGTGCAATTATAAAATCTGAATAATTAGCATGTTATCTCCCTATTTCTTTCTGTTCATAAAATTTGGAAAAGGAAGCTGGAAGATGACTCAGTCGATAAAGTGCTTGATGTGCAAGCATGAAAATCGGAGTTCAGATTCTTAAAACCATGTAAAAAAGAGTAGGAATGTGTAATCTACCTGTAATCCTGGGAGTTGGAAGACAGAGACAGCGTCCCTGAGGCATGTGGCTTTCTAGACTAGCTCGGATTAGTAGTTTTGAGTTATGTGAGGGAACCTGCCTCAATTAGTGAAAAAGAAAATGACTGTAACTGTCAGCAGATATCAGCTTTGGATCTTCACATGCACATTCACACACATGCACATGTGTGTGCCCAAACATGGACAACGATACACACACATGCATGCTCCAGTTCACACAGACACACAAAAAGATGCAATATATATATGTGTGTGTGTATTATATGTGCATGTATATATACTATATGTGTATGTATATACATATACACATATGCAATAGGTCGGGTTTTTTTGCTATAGTTTGTCCTATTGTGAAATAGGATGGTAGACAACATCCACTGTGTTTTGATACCCAATATACAATCACTTCCAGGTCCCCAACTCCTCTGTTCAGCTCCTAATGATCACTAAGTTCCTTTGAGTTCAACTTTTTGGCTTCTATCCACGTAATATTTTTATCTTGTTCTCTTTCAACATGAGCTATGCTATTATTCAACTGTTATGTAGGACTCTCACAAAAGAGTGACCAAAGTAACAATGCCTGTGAAGCTCGATAACATACAGAAGTGAGCATAAATGCCCAGGGGCACTGTGAAGGGTCCCTAGTAGATGCTACAGTGGCCATCTATAATCTAGAAATTGCAACTAGAGAAATTAGGAAAATATTAAGCTGCTTTACTAAAGTACAGGGAATAAAGGTGGGACAGGAGTCATTGCCCTGAAGCCCAGTCAGAGTTTTTACTAAAAGGAAGTGTTAAAAGTAGCTCAGTGTCTAAAACATCAAGAAATTACCAGGCCTCTGATTCCTCCCATGTATACATGAAAGCAGGTAGGATTTCAGAATCTTGGCTCAACCTAAATGACAAAAATTTGCAATATCAGTACCTTCCCTCTTAGAATACATAAAAACAATCAGTTAAACAAAGTTTCAAACACAGGTCTGTGAGCTGACTTGCTTGGTTAAACACTTGCTGCACAACCAAGATGACCTCAGTTCAGACCCTAAGCACCCAACTAAAAAGATGTATGTTGCATATCTACAACCTCAGTATGAAGGGGATTAAGGTAGGGGGAAATCTCTGGGCCTTTTTGACCAGCCAGGCTAGCCCATCAGCAAGTTCCTAAGTTCAGTAAGAGCATCTGTCTCCAAAAAGTCAGCTGGCGTGCAATTCAGGAAGACCTCTGACCTTGACCGCTGGCCTCCACAGGTGTGCACCTACACCACAAAGCATCAGTGCGTGGTGGTCCTTCTTTAGAAATGGCAATCTACAATTAAACTTTTACATACTTTTAGGAGTCTCCTCAAAGGCTTAGCAGGTAACAAAATCTGATGCCTTTATTCAAACTTTTATTACTTTCTTCTCATCCAATCATTTAAAGCAAATTTTTAAAAATAATTTTTATCCAAGAAGCTGTTAAAACTACAGTTTCTAAATGAAGAGAATCCAAGTAGGAGGTTCCTGCCTGTAGCTGGCTGCTGCTTTTTTTTTTTTTAATTCCACTAAATTTCTGTGATTTTCACCTAAGGAACGGAAATACTGTCGCTCCTTGGGCTGAGAAGCAGAGGTGTTAAGAACTCACAGGAGACCAGAGATTCGCATCGCAGCACTGAGAGGCGCCCCTGTTACCAGCACCAGGATCCTGACAGGGGCTTCTAGTCTCATCCACATAGCCCATATCTCAACCTGGCGTTTTCCCATTTCTCTCATAATGTGACAAAAGTTTGTGACTCTGAGAAAAACAGACATCAAGGAAGAAAGAAAACTTTACTTAATCAAATCTGAAATTGTGATTCAGAGAGCCCAGGACTTACAGAACTGTGATTCTAGAGAAAGTCAATTACCTGTGTAAGACACAGGGTGTCAGACATCTCTCTCTCTTGTAAATACCAAGGACCTGACAAATCTGCCTTGGCAGATGTAGCCCGGGTGCACTAAGGAGCCTGTGTCACACTGAGTAGTAGTAGTATGGCAGAGAAACAGCACTGCAGGCTTTATTGTGGGTGTCCTGAGTAGCTCCAGGCTGTGGATGAGAAAGGACCATCATCACGTAATGCAAGCAAGGTGTGGGAGGCCCTGCTGTTTCCCTTCCCACTGCCCTTCATAAGGGTGGAATGCAGATTGCAGCAGCTCCATTGCACTCCACCAGCTGCTCTGTGCCTTTCTGGAAGACATGTAAAATGCTTCTTCCCTTCCCACTCCTCAGCCAGGCCCTGTGAGCATCAGTGAGTTCTCGTACATTAAACCATAGAGCTTTGCTGCAAAAATAAAAATAAAAATAAAAATCAGAAGACTGTCACTGAAATGATTTCGGCATCCTGTAATCTGCTCTTCTCTTCGTCAAAGGAAAGTGAGCATAAATATGGCATATTGCTATGTCCGGAGCAAGGAGAAAGTAAACACCACCTCAATTCATAAGAGCCCCCAGATGAGAACCTGCCCTATTCTGATGAACAAGAGGAAGGAGGGGGAGAAAAGAGAGAAGCTTTCCTCATGCCAGACTTGATTTAAAAAAAAAAAACTGCTTCCAAAGATTTCTTTCCAGTCTCCCTAATTTTAAAGTGGCAGGAAAATAGCCGGTAGGGCTGATCAAACAGTTTCACAATTAAGCTTTGTTGTTTAGGGTTTAAGATGTTTTTAGGTCTAGATAGATGTTTTACATTGAAAGAGATGTGATATAATAGATACTGATTTATATTCAGAATTTTAGATCCACCAAGATAGGAAAATGTTTTCTTCAAGGTTGCCAAATACAAATACTCAAATCACTGTAGTGATATAATTCCTGATTGCTTCATGGTTCTTCTTGCTGTATGTAGTTTATTTTATATGTGTGTAATAATATAAATGTATATGTAAAAAAATTAAAAACATTAAAACATTATCTAAAAAAACCAAATAAACCCTACACCCAGAGGTTGTACCCACATTATTATAAGTCTTTCATTAAGTAGGCCATGTGACACTTCTATGCTTCAGAGTCTTAGTAACTGAAACCAGCTTTTGCTTTCAAGACTCAGACCTACTGTGTTTAGCATTGCTTTTATAGGGAAAACCACTTCTTAATTTTCAAGGAAATTTACCAGCAAATAAAACCTTTCTAACACCCAGTGTTGGCTTCATTCTTGTATGATGACACAGGTTTTCCTAAGCTCCTCCTAACTAATGGCATCTTCTTTTATCTTTTCTCTCTTAATTGGAAGTAGCTATGCTGTCAGTTTTTTTATTGAATTTTCCCAGTTATTAGTTCCAAATGTAAATATTGGATGGTTAGTAAATGATGTCCATACAAATTTGACTTTGTATAAGAACTGTCCTAAAGGAGAAAAACATCAGAAAGTAGGACAACCAAACCGCCCCCATTTTACAATGTTGCTCAATCTCAGGTTTTCTCTTTAAAACCCAACAGACCCTGGGCCTTCCCAGACTAACATCAGACTTGACATTTTTCTATTTGAAACAAAGGTACTTAAGGGTCTCACACATGAGATGGATCACCCCACTGAAGGTGCTAAAGGATTTAACTGTAGGAGAGGCACAGCTTGAAACGCATCATAAACTAAAACCATCAACAGTGTATCCGCTGCCTGCATAGCCTCTTCACTACCCTAATGGCAAAAGCTTTTGACACCCAGCAATGTGTTTAGCAGTCTGATGGAAAATAACAAAATGAAAAATGAGAAAAATTGTAAGTCACCTTGCAAAGTCCTTTTGCTGAACTTGGAATGAAATTGAATAAAAATGACCACAAAATAACCTGTTGAGTATGTTCTATTTTAATCTAACTTCAAGAAAGGATTAGTTATTTTTACTCCTGAAACTTAAAGTGCTTTAGGTCCATTTCCCTGGGAGAGGTAAGGCAGAAATAATATACCTCTTATATTTACTATCAGCATTATAATGAACATTTTATTGTGACCATTATCTGAGGCCCATTTCAGTTTTCACTGCTGTGGTGGTGTTTACCACTCAGATATTGTAAAAGTAAGAAATGTGAACTAGGAAGATTGACTGAAATTGCTAAAATTGGAAATTATCATGTTTAATGCTTACATCAATAAGGTCGCTTGCTGTTCTTCCACATTTGTTGGGAAGCTTGGTGGGTGTGGGGCACAATGACAACACAGAAATCAGGCCGTAGATAACCCAAGAGCAGTGCCATGGGAAGCAAGAACAAAAGACGGCACAAGGGAAGAGGGAGAGCATGAGAGACAGGAGTTAGAGCTCAGACAGAGCAGGGAAAGGAGAGATGCCTCAGAGAAATGAGAAAGCACAGAAGTCAAGGACCCCAGGCTGAAAACAAGGAAACCCTGATACAACCTCTGAGGATGTTTAGGCTTAATGAAACAAAATGTTAGAGATTTGAGTCAATCTGAGACCTCTGGGTTTTGAGGTCTTCTAGAAAGAATTTCCAGATGAGGACAGGTTCAAGGGGCTCATGGAAGAGAAAAATAAAATGGTGAGACAGTCGTAGAACCATGAAGTTGTGTGTTAGGTCATTCCTGTCAGAGCTACTCTCCAGGGAACCCTCATACTGCAGAATAACCTGTGAGTGGTACCTAACTACTCTTTTTTCCAGACTACCTATTTGAGGATGTTTATATCATAAATAGTCTTGAATGACACAGATAGAGTATCCCCCAGGAATAAGGACAAGTGAGCTCTGCTTTCTTTATAAACATTTCAAGTATCTTTACCACTGTGCTGCCCTTGTAAAATTCAAACTACCTCCTGCTCACCTGGACCTTCCCCTCTGTGGAACCATGAGAGAAAACTGTAGGAACACTCGTTAGTGATGGTTTTTGTTTGTTTGCTTGCTTGTTTGTTTTTTGGGTTTTCTAGACAGGGTTTCTCTGTGTAGCCCTGAGTGTCCTGGACCTCACTCTGTAGACCAGGCTGCCCTTGAACCCACAGAGATCCACCTGCCTCTGCCTACAAAGTGCTGGGATTAAAGACGTGTGCCATCACACCTGGCTTAGTGTTGTTAATGTGTAAAATATCTCAGAGCCTGTGTTTCAGAAGTCTAATATCTTCAAACAGAAATCATGCAACTACTTAGCTTAAGACCTTTTACATATATATGTATATATGTATACATATGTGTGTTATACGCATTTATAAAAATATTTTATAATCTATAAATGTGTGTTATATGTTATATATTATTAAACTCTATATTCCTGTCAGGTTAGATAGTGAGTGAGAATGGAATGCTATAAAACATAAAATTTGGAAGATCAGGACATTTAAGACAATCTGAAGCAAAACTGTAAGAATTCATTGTAAGTATCTTGATATAATGATTTGATGTGAGGATAATAAATAGTCTTCTGATGCAGGGTTAAATGAAGGAAGAAAATTTGGAACATGGTTACATCCTTACTGCCTGGAAATAGCTTGAAGAAACTGCCCAAAAAAGTACTCTGGTTGTTGGAAACTATCCCTTGAGAGGAATGATTTCTGCCTAATCAATAGCCCCATTGTACTCTCCTGTAACAGGTAGTATCATGCCCCTGTTAGTTTCCCACATAATCTGAATTTTTATTAATTAATTTACTCATTTTACATCACCAATTGTAGCTCCCTTCCTCTTTTCTTCCCAGGCCCATCCTCCTTTCCCCATCTTTCTCCCCAATTCCTCAGAAAAGAGGAGCCCTGATGTACCCACCCACCCCAATTCATCCAGTCAAATGAGGACTGAGTTCGTTCTCTTCCCCTGTGGCCTGTCAAGGCAATCCCATAGGGAAAATGATCAAAAAGGAAGCAACAAGAGTCCACGTCAGAGACACTCCCTGCTCTATTTACAAGTGAACCCACCTGAAGCCTGAGCTGCTCATCAACTACACCTATGTAAAGGACCTAGGTCCAGTCTATACCTTGTCCTTGGTTGGTGCTTCAGACTCCACAGGCCACTCTGGGCCCTGGTTAGTTGGGTCTATTGGTCTTCCTATAGAGCCCTTGTCACCTCTAGGTCCTTTATCTTTCACCCCCACTTGCTAACTAGACTCCCTATGCTTCACCCAATGTTTTGCTTCAAGTCTCAGCATGTTTCAAACTGCTACTGGGTAGAGCCCCTCAGAGTTGTCCTCTGAGAGGCTCCTGTCTGTAAGCATAGCAGGGTATCATTAATAGTGTCAGAGTTTGGCTTTCTACCCTGGGGTGTGTCCTGGGTTGGGCCAGTCATTGGTTGAATATTCCCTCAATCTCTACATGTCTTATAGGCAGGGTAAGTTTTAGATCAAAGTGGTTGTGGGTGGGTTGGTGTTCTCCAAACTCCACTAGAAGTCATGTCTAGTTAGAGGGTGTCCTCTTCAGTCTCCCAGGTTACTCCCTCCCTCAGGCTACTAGAAGTCTCAGCTAGATTCCCCCTCATATCCTCCCAGAGGCCTATTCTGACTTAGGTTTCCAGCTTGTCACAGAGATGACCCCACCCACAATTTCTCTGGAACAGATCCAAAGAAAATAAGTAACAAGGAGGACCCAAGTGAGGATTCTTAAATCCCACTCAGAAGGAGAAATAAAATACACAGAGGTTACCGAGAAGAGACTTGATACCCTATGAGCATATACAGGGGAGGTAATCCCCCTTAGGAACTGTCATAGGGGAGGGGAATAAGGGGAAAATGGGAGGGAGGGAAGAACGGGAGGATACAAGGGATGGGATAACCATTGAGATGTAACAAGAATAAATTAATAAAAAAAAAAAAGAAAAGAAAAAATACACAGAGGTAGTGGTTGGAGAGAGAGATAAAGGATGGAGATCAGGGCTTGGGGCAGGGGCTGGGGCAGGGGCTGGGGCAGGGGCTGGGGCTGGGGCTGGAGCAGGAGCAGGGGCAGGGGCAGGGGCTGGGGCAGGGGCTGGGGCAGGGGCTGGGGCTGGGGCTGGGGCTGGGGCAGGGGCAGGGGCAGGGGCTGGGGCAGGGGCTGGGGCAGGGGCAGGGGCAGGGGCTGGGGCAGGGGCTGGGGCTGGGGCAGGGGCAGGGGCAGGGGCAGGGGCTGGGGCAGGGGCAGGGGCTGGGGCAGGGGCAGGGGCAGGGGCTGGGGCAGGGGCAGGGGCTGGGGCAGGGGCTGGGGCAGGGGCTGGGGCTGGGGCAGGGGCAGGGGCTGGGGCAGGGGCAGGGGCAGGGGCTGGGGCAGGGGCAGGGGCAGGGGCAGGGGCAGGGGCTGGGGCAGGGGCAGGGGCTGGGGCTGGGGCAGGGGCAGGGGCAGGGGCTGGGGCAGGGGCAGGGGCAGGGGCTGGGGCAGGGGCTGGGGCAGGGGCAGGGGCTGGGGCTGGGGCAGGGGCAGGGGCAGGGGCTGGGGCAGGGGCAGGGGCTGGGGCAGGGGCTGGGGCAGGGGCTGGGGCTGGGGCTGGGGCTGGGGCAGGGGCAGGGGCTGGAGCTGCGGCTGGGGCTGGGACTGGGCTGGGGCTGGAGGGGAGGACAGATGACCTGAAGAGTAATGTGAATCTTTTACAATAGACAATAAGTAATCTCAGTCACATCCTTAAAAAGGTGGCCTAGAACAAGGGAACTTGATACTTTGAGGACCAATCAAAATTGTCTCACAAAAATCTCCACTCCTCTTTTCTATGTGATCTTGGATCCTGATGAATTATCCTGAACCTCCTAATCATTAATTAGTGCCCAGGACCAAATCCTATCATTTTGTCTGCAGTGCTGTATTAAAACTTGCACTAACAGAACTTCAAGCAGTAAGCATCTAAATCGCACCTCCATCAGATCCCAAACCAAGTGAGGGAAACAAATCTGTGAAACCCCTACCACGCAACCTTAGAAAAACACCATCGTTCTGCTCATCCTTTCAATTGGTTGTCTGCTTTTCCTTGAGACAGTAATCTATGCTCAGAAGGATGATCTCACAAATGCTTTTTTTTTTTTTTTTTTTTTTTTTTTGGCCCAAAGGAAGAAATGGTGAGTAACTCTAATTCAGTGTGAGCCAGGCCAGTAAGTTCAAGATGGCATGATTTCCTTCAGGGCTCAAGTGATGTCACATATCATTTCATCTAATGCCAAAGACAAATTATTATTAGTTTTTCTAACTAGAAAACTCAAGTTGTAGGATAAACTGGCCATGGGATGGCATAAATCATGCTAGCTATTATTTAATGAACCTCCATAATCACAGGTAAAGTTTCACTGAAAATATGATTCCCAGGTTATACTGTCTATAATCCCAGCAATGGAAAGATGGCAGTAAGAGAATCGTGAGTTCCAATACAACTTGGAATACATAGTAAGACAATGTCCCTGAAAGAATATCTGCATAATTGTCTTCAAGTTACATGAGCTACAGTTGTTTCCTTAAACACTTGAAGGTCCATTTTTAGTCACCTCAACGTAAAAGTTTACTGTGCTAAATAGGTGAGTAAAATACAAACTAATTCTGCATGTCATAGAAAAACGTATAATAGAGGGATCTGGAAAGATGGCCCAAAAGTGGGAAACTCCTGTTGCTCTTACAAAGGTCAAGAGTCCTGATCCCAGCACCAGCATCAGGCAACTCTCAACCACCTGACATTACAGTTCCAAGAGAACAAGGCGCCCTCTTCCAGCCTCCATGGACACCTGCACACAGATGCACATGCACATACGTGCACACCCACACATATACACGTAAACCAAAGTGAGTCTTATAAAAGAAAACACAACATGGCTGAACAAGTGTCGGTGGGCTAGAATGGGAGCCCTTCAGGCATATCCCAAAGCCCGACAGAGCTGAGGACTAGATTGGCTTTCTGGGCGTTTGTTCTACTAGAGTTACTTCAGCAGTTTGCAACTTCTGCAGCAGCGAATGCAGTTCTTATTCACCCACGTCCTCACCATCTCTGTCCTGAGGGGTTTTGTTGATACTGCCCATTCTCACTGGGGTTAAGGTTGATTCTCGATGTAATCTTAATTTTTGTTTCTCTAATCACTAAGCATGTTAAAAAAAACACACATTTCAAAATATTTCTTAGCGATTTTTTTCTTCTTCTGAAAGCTCTATGTTAAGATATTTAACCCATTTTTAGTGTGCCATTTGTGGGAGGGTTTTGGGTTTTTTGTTTGTTTGTTTGTTTGTTTTTTGGTTGTTGGTTGGCTTTGTGGGTTGTTTTGTTTTTGTTGGGGTTTTTTGTTGTTTTTCGATTCTATGTTTAGGGGATTTTTTTTTAATATTCTGAATATTAGTACTCTATCAGGTCTGTATCAGGCAAAGGTTCTCTTCCACTCTGTGGGTTTCCTATTCTCTGAATTGACTGTTTTGTTTTATTTTAATTTTATGAAGAGGATGAGGGGGAAGAGAACCCTCACTCACGGCTGGTAGGACAGCAAACTAGTGCAGCCACTGTAGGAATCTGTTGGAGGTTGGTCTGTTTGCTGCCCAAAGGAGCAGACTCACATATACACCAAAATATTTGTAACTTTGCCTAAGAGCTTACTCCCATTTAAAATCAACACCCCTGGGCAGGGCAAATGGAGTAGGCATGGCTAAGGTTCCTGTACTGATAAGACAGAGAGGTTCTTGGGAAAGGAAGCAGTCAGAGATCAGAAGAGGATCTGGGGAGAGAGAGGAAGAGAGAAATGTAGGAGGCCACAACCATGGGTTAGGTGGAGGAGAAGCACATGGCCAGTTGCATGAAGGATTTGGCCCAGATGATGAACATTAGCAAGTATTTGGGATTATGGATGGGAGGTAGCTCCATAGAAATTTTTAGAAGCAGATGGCATGGGATTGGGGCAGGGTACGGGATACCTGTGCCAGTATGGGAGATAGTTTAGGGGATTAGTATCTGCCCTGCCCCAGGTGAACCAAGGCTATTTTTAAATATAACAGGTTTCTATGTTTTTATTGATTAATAGCGTTATAAAATACCACCATAATCGTTTTAGGGCTAATACTAAACATTTATTCGGCCCTCCTTCTAAGTTAACAACAACAGGAATCAGTGAGGAGAATTTTCAGAAAGGTTAAAGATAAACCCACTGTGTGATCTAGCTTTACTACTTTTTGGCATATACTCAAAGAACTCAACATCACCCTACATTATAGATATCTGCTCTGCTGTGTTCATTGCTGCTCTAGTCACAATAGCTAGGAAGTGAAAACAATCTAAACATCCTTCAGCTAATAAATGGATAATGAAAATGTGATGCACATACACTGTGGAATACTATTCATTTATATTTTAACCATCTTGAACTTTGCAGGAAAATGGATGAAACTAGGAAAGAACATACTGAGTAAAATAACACAGACTCAGAAATAGAAATGCTACATGTTCCCTTTAACTGGGGGTTCCTAGCTCCCAATCTTCAGTTGTGAATACATATCCTGGAGGAACATTAAAAAATCAGCAAAGCAAAAGGGACCATTGCCATGGTAACGAGGGTTGAGGAGCAGTATAAAGAATGAAAGGGTACACAAGCACCTGTAACTGACCTCAGGACTAATTCTCATATTCTCCTGGGAGGTGCCCTGCAAGCTGCCAAGGAGGGCAGGGCATGATCAATGATCCTTTATAGCTATAATGTTTATGAACCATAATAACAACCAGCATGACGAGAGGGTCTAACTAGACTTATGGCTTACCAAATGGTAGTGAACTCATGCGTGGCACTGTCAACCCACCCTAGAGAAGAACATACTAGCACCACTTCCTCACACTGGTGTAATTGCTAATTGCGTAGTAAACACTCAGCCTTATGTCCACAGAAAGTGTAGCGCTCTCTCTCTCTCTCTCTCTCTCTCTCTCTCTCTCTCTCTCTCTCTCTCTCTCTCTCTCTCTCTCAAGATCAAAGAGCCTTCATTTTTAATCAGATGAAGGTCATTACAAAAGGCACAGCTAGGCAAAAAGTAGAAACCACTAACCATGGGATACCCAGCCTCAATTGATACCTATTCAGTGCAACTTCTACATATAAGGCTCAGGGAACTTTATGGAAGAGAAGTTGGGAAGATTCTAAGAGACAGAAGACAAATATGTCAGCAGCTGTACAGTGGTGTCTCCTCTATATGACAGGGACAGGGAGGTTGCCCCCATGAAATCTCAATGATATAGATAGCTGAAAAAAACCTGCATGCCAACATAGATGTGGAAATCTCACAAGGCTCTTTACCTAAATGAAGAGCTATAGGCAGTGACTCTTAAGAGAGTCTATAGAAAAGAAAAAAAAACCAACCGTGGTAGGTTATCTAATTCCCAGTGGTCAGCCCAAACAGATACATATATAAGTCTCAACGGGTTTTATATATGTAATATATATAATATGTATATATGTAACAATTGTAATTAAAAAAGAAGAGGTCATCATTGTGAGAGGGAACAGAAGAACAGGAAGAAATAGAGAGAGTGTGAATAGAATTAATTTTATTCCTTCTCAAGTCTCTGATGGGGTTGAAGACCAGATAGTTTAATTTTACAATTAACTTAGTTGTTTAGAGGTTAAGGTGTTTTTAGGTCTAAATAGATGTTTTAAGTTGACAATGATGAGACATGATAGACATTGATTTACATTCATAATTTTAGACACATCTAGACAGGAAAGATGTTTTCTTCAAGGCTGCCAAATTCAAATAGCCAAAACACCAAGAATGTCACATTTATATAATTCTTGATTTTTCATGGTTCTTCTTGCTGTAGGTAGTTTATTCTATATGTGTGTAATAATATAAGTGTATATGTAAAAATAAAGAATAATAAAAGAAAAAATCTTATCTTTCCATCAATGAGATTAAAGATTGATTTATTGTCGACAGTCTATACCTCAGGCTGCAATCACTTCTACAAACCTTTAACTGTTTTTGCCCCCAATAAATCAACCAGATGGTATAGAACAACAAAATAGTGTCAACAGGACAAGAGGGTAAAACAAATGGTGCAGGTTGCTAAGTGTTAGCCATGGCTTGGCAAGTGCAGGCTAACAACACCTGCATGGCTCTGTGTTCCTCCACAAACCTGTTAATAACTGAAGGACTTGGAGCTTCCCATTCTATAGCTGAGCTTTGAAGTTCTCCTCATGGAAATGCATACAGCAGACTGTCTTCCAGCCCACGTCTGTCACCACTGCAGAAGAACAGCATCTTTCGTTCAGGACACTACTGTCTGCCTGTGCAGCTCGGCCAGGAAATTTCAAATTATACTTCATGAAATTAATCATCAAAACAGCACCTGAGCAAGAGTGAAATGAGAAGCAAAACATATATTTCACCTCAATACAAAGGGACCTAATCTTTAAGAATAAATTGCCAGTTTGTTGCTTGTTCCTTAATCCATCAACAAGGTCTACAAAGCGGTTAAGCTCAGTCATGCACAAATGATCACAGAAAGAGCCACGCACAAAATAGGCCTGTGTATTAAAAGGCTATTTGGAGTATCTCAGCTATCTTCATGCTCTTCAAAGAGGAAAATGGCCCCAGGATACATCCATCAATACTGTGAACAAGAGAAAGAACTTGACACAACCATTTATGAATACATGAATTAAGCTAACTTCAGATGATGAGGTAACTTGTTCAATGTTCCAAGGTCTTTACATAGGATAGAGTGATCAGGTGCATGGGCATGGACATGAAAAGATTCACAGACTTTAGTCACAGCAGAAAGTAAGGTGTCACCCCAAGGCTAATCTCATTTTCATTTATTGATTATATCTTTAATGTACAAGGCTAAGGTATGTTCTGCTTTAATGGAGTCAGGACTTCACAAGCAAAACACAGATGATGAAGCATTGACTATATAGAGGAAAACTAATAAATAGAGAAAGGATTGTGGCTGCTAAGGAAGTATAGTTCTCGCCTTGTCTTTTCAGGGAGAAAAACCTACTTAAAGAACAGTTGGAGTACACCTCATTAATCTGAAACAATAGTTTGGAACATACTTATCAACAACTGAAACCAGATCAGTGCACACACTGCCAACCATTAGGAGGTCCAAGTGTCATCCCAATGAACACCTTCATTCAAAGGCTCAGCAGACTTACACTCTGAGCTCAACTGACCTGAAGTTTCATTCAAAATAATTCTTTGGTTATATGTCAAACTGCTAGCATGTTCCCCACAGAAGCTCCCATCACCACGTAGGGCAGTGTTGCCCATAATTTAAATCATATCAAAGAAATAAAAAGATATTATGCTGAAATAGTAATCTTATATGCCTCTGTTTCCTTGTCTATAAGTGCAGATAAATAAACGTATCAATTCTATTGGTTAACCATTAAAAATTGAGATTATCATAATGAACGTGGGCTGCTACATGGTATATAATCAGAAAGTATTGAGTTATTATTAGCTTAGCATCATTATTATTTGGGGAAGGAACCTGGTAGAACTTTCACATGCAAATGAAATAATTCAGAAAGGAAGTTCTTAAAGAGACATGGAATTTGTGACAAAATGTTACTGGAGTAATCTTTTGTTCTTCAAGACAGAAAAAAACCCTAAAATATATATTCTACCTTCTATTAGAATGCCCATCATTTAGCATAGAATCACCCAGAGAGCTTGAATCGAGTAGTATGTTTTGGATCTTGACATGTGTTACAGGATCCCTGGTGAAAGGTGCCACAGGAAGAAAATAAAACATTTTAGACTTGGTTATTGGTCATTTGGAGAATGTACTTGCAGATGATATTGGGACATTGACCTCTCCTTTTTATCACTCTCTTTCTGTTTTAGTTATTGTTAGTATTGCTATGATTAAACACTGTAACCAAAGGCATATTGGGGAGGAAAGTGTTTATTTGGCTTATATTTCCACAACAATGTTCATTATCGAAGGAAGTCAGGACAGGAACACGTATGTGCCAGGAAACTGGAACCAGACAGATTAAGATACCATGGCAGTGTGAAGGGTGTTGCTGCTTACTGCCTTACTCCCCATGGCTTGGTCTGCATGTTTTATTACAGAATCCAGGACCACTAGCCCAATGACAGCATCACCACATAAGCTGGGGCCTCCTCCACCAACCACTAATTAAGAAAATGACATATAGACTTGCCTATAGCCTGATCTTATGGAAGTATTTTCTTAAGTGAGGTTCTCTCTTCTCTGATGACTTTAGCTGCTGTTAACTTGACATAAAACTGGGAAGCATAGCTTCTCAGTCAGCCACAGTGACCCTCTTCCACCAACGCTTCTGTTGTGATGTACAAGTCTGCCCCAGGCCCAAAGCAACAGTCAAAAGACTATGGACTCAAACATCCGAAACTGTAAGCCAAATAAACCTTTCCTCCCTTTAAGTTGATTATCTCAGGTATTTTATTACAATGTCACTAAGCTGACCAACCCAGCAGATATAGATGGATCCTTAGAGTCTGTTTTCCTAATGAGTACCCACGTGATGCCATGATCACACTTGGAATATGAGGTCTGTAAGGCAAGCTCCTTTCCCTCACTTTTGTACTTCATCAAATGTCTCATAAGGGATGAAATTTGAATCCAGGGCATCAGTTCCTATGTCTTCAGGAAACATGTGAGTGGTTCAATACTTCACTATTCCTTGTAGAGCCTTTATAGTTCCATAACTAAATATTATAATTAAAAAGTACTAAAATTTTCCTTGACTTACTCCATAAAAAATATTACCTAAAGTTTCCTATGGTAATAATAATCTATGAACTAATAATAACTGAAATTATTTTCAAAAATATTTAATGGTGTAGAAAGGGCCTAGCTAACTAACTCTCTTAGGGCAAATATTTGGACTTTCTTGTTAAATATCAAAACTATTACCCAATCCCCTCACAAGCTACTCTGAACCAGAATACACATATGAATAAAACTGCAGGGTTTTTCTATGACACTTTTGTCAAATAATAGAAAATAGGTGGGGTTTTTTTTTAAAGAAAAGAAAATAGGTGTTTTCAATATGGTAATACACAGTATATTGGCATAGGCTATTGATGGTGATTCTAATGTGCAAATATAAAGAGACAAACTACTAGGGGATATTGTGTTCAAAGAGGATGAGCTCTGTATTTGGACTATGTTATCCATCATGTACACAGTGTAACTGGGGACACTAACAGTACCTAATTCCTAGCATGTTTGTGTTAAATCCATTAATTTTTTTAATATGTATAAGGTACACAGCCTTTCATCTGATAAGTGTAGATGCTAAACTTTTACGTTATTGAGCAATAATATTTATTTCAATTGTGACAATATTCTAGGAAATGCAGTGTGTTTAGTAAAATTCTCAAGACAACATAACCCACTGGCTTTTGTTTTCTCTCTTACTCACGACAGCTCTATCATTTTGTGTTTTAGAACCATTTAGCTTCCTTACAGTGTCTTTCTGGAACCCACTTTCCTATATGTTTCCTTAGATTCTACATTGTTCAACTAAAACGCTCTGAACTTAAAACCAGAGCTCACACAGACTCACCAGAACAGTCAGGTTCATTAAACAGATGTGGAAAGATGACTCAGTGTTTCGTGTACCTAGTAATGCTGGATATACACCGAGGCTTTTGCTGAGTTCGTGTGGATACACACCCAGGCTTTTGCTGAGTTCGTGTGAACACATTTGAGGGCTTGTTGAAACAGAATGAGTCATTTTACAAGTGCAACTAAAGGTCTTCAAAGAATTAGATGTGTAGAGTCTCAACAGAATGGGCCTCAAAGGAAGACACTTGAAGATATTAAGGTGTTGTTGCTCAGTATTGTCCTTTGAAGAGCCAGAACACTCATGGTCTTTCAATATTGCTATAACCAAGGTGTCCATTACAAGGCAGATGTTTGAATGTTGTAGAAAGTATGATGTTGACAGAACAATTATCACTTAGCCAAATATAAGAAGCTGTACTACTGTACATTTGTATACAAGTACGTAAAGTTAACATCAGTGAAAAGTTGGCTTGACTAAGTTATGTTAGTACAAGAGTTCCTCCCATTAAGAAGTTTCTCAATCATCTTCATGTTTTAGTCCTCCATCTCTACTACAAAACCCACAGACATGACAGGTTGTGTAGAGTATTGTAAGATACTAGTGCCCAAAACATCTGGGTTAACCTTTTCATGTGCACTCATTATCAGTATATATGTATCCGTGTAGTGTTTACAGAGATAGAAGCATTATTTCACATCTGGAACCAACATGTCTCAAACTTTCAACACCAAAAAGAATAATAACATCAGAATGTGGGAAAGTAAAGACTACATAACAGAAAGTGAAATTATGGAAGTGAAATTTTGTTAGTTTTCCTAGAAAATAAAATCGGGGGACACAAGGGTGATGGGTGGAGAAGAGACCAAAATCCAATATGTGAAAAGTAGAAGGACGATATTAATCCAACAATATTTGGCTCCAGAGTCCCTTGCATTGAAGAGATGAACTATGATGAATACTCATGAGATAACTGTTCAGTTTTTGTTCCTTTCTTATCAGCTCTCCATTTACTCAAGTGTTGTCAGCTTCCTTATGTTGTCACCCATAATATTATTCCAAGGAGACAGGTTCTTTCCTTATATCTCACTATCCTTTGTGTAGTTTGCAGGGATCACTGCCTGGCTGTATGGACATTCAACCAAGATGAAACAAATGAATGAGTTCTACCTCTATGCTTGGAGAAAGTTTGTCATGGTTTAGAAAAAGCACGCATTATTCTAAGAACACGGAATTAAGAGAATATTCTTAGGAGCTTTCGGTACAATCGTCTTGGGAATGGCTTCTGGGCACACGGTGCAGGAATTTTTACTGACAGCAGGTTCTGCAGCCAGTGAGCACTGCTTTCCCTCCTAGGGTTAATGTTTTGTGGCATATGGACTCTAGGGCCATGCAGGAGTTTGGCTTCTGGCTGTATCTCTTACTGTGTGAGCTTAAGCAAAATAGCTACCCCATTCTAAGATGCAATTTCCTCATTTATGATGCAGAAAATAATTAAATAATGATGATTCCTGCCTGACAAGCTCATTGTGAGAAATGAACAAAATAATATTGGCAGAGCTATTAATACACGTACAAAGCATTTAGTAAACACCATCTCTAATTAATACTAGTCCTCCCGTGGGATGACCAAAAAAACAGAAAACATTTAAGAAGGGCTTTCTATTCTCAGGCATACAAAAACAGGGAAAGATACTATTTTATGAGGTGCTTCAAAAGTACAAATTTATTTTTTTTAAAGGCCACTGATCAATGTGTACAACCAAACACCAAATAATAGGGCATGTAAATTCAACTATCTACTGGTAATGCTACCTTTAAAAAAATCTTATAAGCAAATTTTTCTCACACATAAAATAATCCATAGAATTGTTTTAGACTTGTGACAATCAACATGGCTGTTTGCCTGTCTCATATAATCTGTGCCTACAGGGCCATTGACTGAGCTACCTTAAGGGTTCTGTGCCTTTGTCTAGGAAGTTCTCACCTGTGATTTCCTTATTGTGTTGAATGCCAAATAATGATCTATATTTAATTTAAGCTCATGCACCAGTTGTTATCATGGCTTATAGTTCAGCATTCCACCCTGTGTTTTTTAATCAGGCTAAAGAGCTATGACACATAGAAACACCTTCTGTTATACTTAGCTGTAAAAAGAGAGTGCTTCTTATGGCATTGTCCCTGGCCTTTTATTTTATTTTTTATGTTTGATCTGCATGATTTATTTTCTATAACTTGGAAATTATTAGAATGTTAATGTTTTGTTATGTGATCCTCCAAAATTATTTAACATGTCACTATCCAAATTTCTTTTTTTTTTTCTATTTTTTTTATTTTTAATTTGCTCATTTTGCATCCTGATTATAGCCCTGTTCCTTGTTGACTCCTGATCCCACCTTCCCTCCCTAATAAAGCCAAAATTTGTTGTTTCACCTTCCCTGTTACTCCTTTTTAAACGCTGGCAACTACTCTTGTATGTGTGTGCTCCCTCTTGCATCAGCTCCACTGGTATATACAATGAGACTGCTATCTCCACTAATCTTTACAAACATGTACATATACTGGCCAAAGCTTTCTGTCCTTCTCCCATTTATTGTAGAAAGAATATGTGTGTGTGTGTGTGTGTGTGTGTGTGTGTGTGTGTGTGTGTGTAAAATGAGTTAGAGTGGAGTTCAGATTATACGATTGATTTTAAAAAGTTATAAAGATCAAAATTCAACTGTGTTGCACTATTATCAAAAGTTTAACTTTAGATAATTGATAATTAAGTTAATATTTACTCACTCATAACACTTAAGAAATAATCCTAAAGATAAAATTCTAGTTTGTAGGAGGCTGCTACCATATTCAATAACTTTCTGATGTTGATTTCTTTTTTCTCAGAGACGTTCAATACCTACCACTGCTTACTTAATCTGAATGTATAAAATTAATGTCCTCAAACAGAAATATGAGTATGTTTTTTTGGAGTTAGGGTTTTATACAATGAAATTATAATATGCTATGAATTTACACAAATAAGTGATAAAATTTCAAAAGAAAAAAATTGATATGAAACAGAACTTTTTTTTGGTTTTTTGAGACAAGGTCTCTCTGTGTTAGCCTTGCCTGTCCTGGACCCTCTTTGTAGACCAGGCTGGCCTCAAACTCAGAGTGATCTGCCTGCCTCTGCCTCCTGAGCATTGGAACTATTATTAATAATACTTATTAATATGAGAAAAAAGATTCTGCTAGTAATTCTTGATTATTTCATTGCTGGCTCTTATTATTTCTTATATTACATATCAATGTTTATATATATCTGAGATGGTAATAAGGCTACTTTTTAATTTATTATTTTATTTTCATATATGTTTATTATAATTAAATCATTCCCTCCTCCTTCCAGCACCTCCTATTCTCCCTATTCTCTGCCTCTTAAATTTATGGCTTCTTTCTCTTTAACTCTGTGTATGTGTGTGTGTGTGTGTGTGTGTGTGTGTGTGTGTGTGTGTTGTGTGTAGATATAGATATAGATGATATGGATATAGATATATATCCTGTGGAGTCCATTTGTTGTTGCTCATATGTACATAATTTTAGAACTGACCAGTAGGTATTACAAAACCAATTATGGGGTCCCGTCCCTGGGAAAACCTAATTCTCCCTCTCTCAGCAGCCATTATTTACCTGCATCTCCTCATCTAGGGTACAGTCTTGTGAATTTTCCCTATCTACCTGGGCATGTCTACTGGCGTCGTCATTGTTCAAGTCTTGTTTATGCAACCGTACTGATTTGTTCTTAAAAAAAAAAAAGGACAAAGACTGAATTCTCTTTTCAAAAACAAACACATGTATACACATGTACAACAGTGTTTTGTGTAATTTTAAGAAGGGTTAAAAGAATTCATTTCCATTCCATGAGTTTGCATTGGTAGAAAGTGGTAGCATCGAGATTTACTATACATTCTAGTTGTTCATGCAGAAGGCAAAGGCCTACAGCACGTACATCTCAATGAGATGTGCAGCTCATTAAATGAAAAAGATCCAAGTTACAGGCATGCAGTACATGAATAAAGCCTCATAGACAAGAGTTGTTTCAGCAAAGCAAGCGACCAATGAACTAAAGCATCATGTTGCTTCTAGGAATTGTATCTGTAATATCTGCATCCTGAGGGCTTGTCCTTGAGCTACATTTCAAGAACTATCTGTAATAAAAGAGATGATACTTTTTAACAAAGAGGCTTTAATCTTCCCCAGGGGAAAGATAACGATCAAGTAGGAAAGATTCCATGGTGCACAAGTTTTTAAATGATTAAACTGGCAATCTACAAAAGACCTTGTGCTGCTAATGCTTAGATGCTCATTCAAGGGAAATACCAACATAACCATAAAGTAATATTCATTTTGGTTGTGAGCAAACAGATGCCCAAGGTCACAGCTCAGTTTCACTGATTATAAGTGTTGTCCTGCTTTCCACACTGTCCCAGTGCCTTCAGAAAGCATCCACTGTGGTTTGTACCAATGTTGCTGTTGGCACTATAGAAAATGTTTTGAACAATCAGTAGGAACAGATGTGTGCTTAATCCTTTTTACCTCTCATGACTAAATTAACATTCTTTCCAGTTCTCTGGGTTATTTTCCACTAGTTTAATTTACCAGAAGATCTAGGAAAAAGAAATGATTAAACTAATCCAGGATGAAAGAAGGTGATCTAATTATGAGTCATGGAGACTCATTCTTACAAAAGAAAAACCAACTTTCGAAAATGAGTGAGCATTTAGGTAACTTTGAAGTAATCATATACTGTGAATATATAATGTGAAGTTAGTTACCTCACTAATCCCCATCAATGGTGAGCATGTTATTCAACTATGCATATGCTAATACTAATGCAACCTGGAGTTCTGCCTAACCATTTCCATTGATTAATGTTACTCCATCAATGGGGTATCTAAATCCTAACAACTACCTTTAGGGGCTGCAAAAGAGTAGAGGGAAACAATCAAACAAAAACAAAATGGACAGCTTCTCCTATTAATTGAACATTCCTATTTATGGAGCAGAGACCCAAGAGCTACAGCCATTTGCTAAGTAAATAAGTTATTGTGGTTGAGATACAAGGCTCAACACGGGTAAAACATTCCCTCAATCTCAGCCATAGTACATTTTAGCCTAGAAAGGTTTAGAATTACTATTTGTCAGCTTCAAAATTGACAATATTCATCATGACTACTACTTACATGTGTGGATACTTTAAAATTTAGAACACATCATCTTCATCAATATTTATAAACTTTTGTTTTTGAAACTGTACTGTGTCTGGGCTGCTGGCACTGTGCCACTCCTCATTTTTCAATACCATGTGTTTGTCTGTAACTTGTTGCCTGGCTTCCTTTATAACACACTGTTTAATTTTTAATCCCTCAAAACTATTTCTGCTGGTTTCCATTGAAAGAAAGTGTGTGTGTTTTATGTCCTTCACTTCATTTTACTCACCCTAAACCAGTTTGATCACATTTAGTCAAAGCCTCCATAGGCTTTGTGAGACCCAGTTAATCACTGATCATAATGTAACATGGTTTTATATAGTTCTTGTCTTCTCAAAACAAAACTATAGTATAAGTGTTTGCCTTGTTTTTATAAGTTCTTTTCATGAGAAATTTAAAAAACAGTGAATTTCATGAATCTTGGGCATTATTGTAAAGATGACTTTGACATGAGATTTGTATGGAGCCAATTTTACTAACCTAAAATAAAACTAGACATATGCAAACAATATTGGCACGGGTATCAGATGTGTACAGCTAAATATATTGCTGAATAAATCAATTGACCCAAACAAAATACCAACAGATAAATCTCTAGAATTGGTATTGATGTTCTTCCTGCCCCTGAGTATCAAAATATATGTATAATGTCTTACTGGGGACTAAGTAATTATCTTGCAATATCCAAGCCTTAGAATTCAGCTACCATGTCAAGTGAAACAAATTAAGTCTAGCAGGATTTATTCCTGCAAAGAGTTCATCAATCAGGCAGCACTAAGAACCAGAGATTCAGAGTACTCTCCCAAGCAGAGTGAGCAGTGACAGTGTATAGACTGACCATGAAGGCAAAGGTCAAAACCACTTGACAGGCTCTAGCTAGGAATCTGCTTATTTTAGCAGAAAATAGCAAATGAGACACAAGCCTTAAGTAAGCATGAGCTAGCAGGCTGGCTATGATTGCCTGAAATTCAGATACTTCTTTCAAAACTTACTAGTTTGTTTACATGCTATGCATGGTCATGGTTTATACACAGGGTGCCAAAGTAGAAAGACAACCTCAAACTAATGGTTTCCTTCTTCCTTTGCTTGGCTATAGGCAAGAACCAACTTTTTCTCAATAAAGGCTTGAAAGCAAGTACACAGATTTCACAGAATGGTATGTCAGTTATGCTTAAGTGTATTCCAAGAATAAGGCAAAGGCAGAAAGAAGGCAAGCAGATACAGAAGGTACAGTCTGCTGCTGAATGCCTATAGATCTGCTACAAAAAGAGACTTCACTTTCCCTTTGTTGCTGCTTGAACAACACAGATCTTTTGGAATGTCAAAGTACTACTGTAATGGGGGTGCTGGTCATCATCTAGGGATTTGCCAACTTTGTATAAGAAAAAATGAGTGGCCTGGAAAGACAGAGAACCAAGCTGCTGAGAAGGCTTTATCTATCCAGAATAGGAGAAGCCTAATGCTGGGAGTCCATTAAAGAGTTGCTGGCTCAAGTATTTTGTAGGGCCTCTGGGTCCTCCCCTCCCCACAATATTTTTTTTTCTCACAATGTCTTCTGGGCACAAGAAAAATTCATCTCAGGGAGGCTTCTTTTGCCTTCTGGTCTATGTGTGTACCTCTACCTTTCCTTCATTGTGATGCTGTGGAAAGCTATGAAGGCAGAAAAAGGAGGTATGAAGTGCTCCATGATTAAACTTAGATGAGAATCAGGGGTTCCTTCCTAGCAAAGAACTGAAGGATCAAACACATGAAGAAGTTCAGGCTAGAGTTAGCCCTGAAGAGAAAGGGTCTGTCTGTTCCAAGAAACAAAGTTGACTAAAATGTTAGGGTCCTCACCATATTGAACAATAAAAAGAAAATCCTCCTCATCTGATTAAAACAGAGCTAGAATTCTGAAACTATAAAATAAAGCAAAGCATCAAGGAATAAACTTAGAGATGATGCTCTAGGGCAGTGAACTGAGCCTTCTTGTCTGAGAAGGAAACAAGTGGCCTGGAACTAGACCCAAAAGCAATGGCTTAAGGGTCAACTAAGATACCCAGAATAGGGGCTCAGGTATATAACCTCAGCCTTAGGCGGCTAAGGCAGGAGACTGGCTAAGAGTTCAAGGGCTAGCCTCAGTCACGTGGTGAATTCCAATTCAACTGGAGCTCTGAAGCAATATTCTGTCCCTACACCATGGCAGAAGAAAGAGACACTTCTGTGAGCTCTCTGTAAAAGGGCACTAACCTCATTTTCTGATGTCATCACCTTGGGGAATCACAATTTCAATGTTCTCTTCTATAATCAAATTTGGTGATGTTATCTAACATTTACTTTTCAGGATTAGAAATCACTCTACTTGTTCCTGTACCCCAGTAGCACCCTTTTGGGCTAAAGTCCGTGATCACCAATGGAACAATGGGGCTTGATTATTAGTCAGGAGCTATCTCAGCTTCTCCCGGTGTTTCTAAGTTGAACTACTACTTAGTCCCTTACAGGAACTTACCCAGTGTGGCTGTTGCACTTTCTTCCTTAAGTTCTTGTTTTAGGATATGGTGGTTCACACGCATCATGCCAGCTTGTGGGAGGCAGAAGCAGGATGGTTTGAGAGAGCTTGGAGCTTTCCTGGTCTATGTAAGGAATTCCAGGCCAGCCAGGACTAATTTAGCAAGACTTTGTTATTAAATAACAAAAAGAAAAGAATTTTCTTATGCTTACATTGACACAAGATATCCATATTTAGTGTCAATCATTTCTTCATAGTAGGCTACTTTTTCTGTGTATCTTTAACATTTACATGTTTATCTACTTTCCAGATCTTTAGGGCCTCTGTCTAACATTTTTTATCCATAGAACTCCTCTTTTTAGATAACACAACTTCTTTATTATCATCCTATGATTGTAAACACTTATGTCTATGAATATCAATATCTTCCTTTTATAAAAGTTAAATATGTTTGGGGAGACCGCTTAACTCTGTGACCCAGGTCAGTTTTGATCTTCCAGTCCTTCTGCTTCAGCATCTTGAATACCTGAGTTCTGATTCAAGGATTCTTTAAGGTGGTATTCATTTTGCTTTAAAAAATCCTCTTTTAGTAGCCTGTTCATAGGCTAACATTTTCCACCGTGTAATTGATGGCTTTCTTCCATTCCCAGTTATAAAAATGAAAACATAGGTCCTTTGTCTTTATCTATCTATATCCTTCTAGTATCCTTCCTTTCTTCTTGGTCTTCCACTTGGCCTTAATTTTTTCCGTTATTTTACTATTTTTAAAATATAATTACATCATTACCTTTCCTTATCTTTTTAAAAATATTTATTTATGTAATTATGCATATGAGTACTCAATTTGCATGTGTGCTTGCTTGACAGACGAGAACATCAGATCCCATTATATATGGTTGTGAGCCACATGTGGTTGCTGGGAATTGAACTCAGATCCTCTGGAAGAGCAACCAGTACCCTTAACCACTGAGCCATCTTTCCAGCCATTCCCCTCCCATATCTTTTCTCCTCATCTCCACACACCTCTCCCAAACTCATAGCCTCTTCTTCATTAACATTGATGTTATATGCATATACAAACAAATAAATACAACCTACTTAAATGTCGGTGTATCTATATTGGATAACCAAACAAGGGACTCACCCTAGAGGAATAATAATTCTCCCTCTCTTAGCAGTTGTTAATTGCCTATAGCTATTCATCTAAAGCTAGGGTCCATGAGATTTCCCCCATCTGTGTTAATATGTCAACTGTTGTTGGAATTGTTCAAGTACTGTTTAGGAGGCCATGTTGTTGGGACCTCATGGGGTGTACCCTTCCTGTAATAGAAGGCACAATCCCACATCAGACATGCTGGTTCTCTGGCTCTTACACTGTTCACTTCCAAACATACTTTCTTCTTCAATGTCCCACAAGCCTTGTAGATATCTTGTAGATATCAATTGGTGCTGAGTACCTCACAGTCAGTTTTTCTCTTCATTTTGACTTTCTGTAATAGTCTTCTCTTGTTGCAAAAAGAAGCTTCTGGGGATACAAAGATGGCTCAGTGGTTATGAGCACAACTTGTTCTTGCAGAGGACCTAGGGTCAATTACCAGCATACACATGGTGTCTGATAAAGATCTACAGCTATAGCTCCAAGGCATCTGGTGCCCTCTTCTGACCTCCAAAGGCATTGGCATGCATATGGTACACATACATCCATTCAGGCAAAATTCTCATGAGTATAAAATAAATCTTAAAAAATACGTTTCTTTGATGGAGCGTGAAATCAGCACTTATATATAACATAAAAATTTGCACTTAGAAAACTGTTAGGAACTACATTGATTTAAGAAATCCATTGGTTAGCCATGTATTTGGGTAGATTTATAGTTCCAGGTATTATTTTCCTCCTGTTAAGCAGGTAGCATATAGCTACTTTGCATTATTATGGCCACAATACTGAACACAAACAGTTTAAAAGAGCAAAGCATTGTTTTATCTTGTGGTCTTGTTTTGGTTGGTTGCTTGGTTGGTTACCCTCATGCATGTGGGTAGAACATAATGGTAGTAGAACACATCTTAGTTCTTGGCATTGGTTATGTGCGGCAGAGACGGATCATGCCATGGCCAATAAGAAGCAGAAAATATAACAGAAAGCACAGACCTAGTATAACTTTTGACCCTTGCCCCAAGTTACTTCACTTCCACCAGATAGTTCCCACCACATAAAAGTCTGTAGCTGTCAAAAACAGCATCACCAGCTGGAATACAAATACTCAAAACATGAACCTATAGGGAACATTTAGGAACCAAGCCATAACAGTAGGAAGGATAAAGTTAAATTGAAAAATGATAATACAGCTTAAAATTATTATGGCTCTATAGCAAAGCAAGTATAGTAGACAACTCAAAGAACTATAAACCATTTCATGCCTCTTCTCTGAACCTCCCCTCTAGTAGATCATTTTGAGAAAAAAGAAAAATGTCCTTGGAATGACATTGTTAGATACCTGAAGGAACATCAAGAATATTGCTATAGAGTGTATTTAATTTAGTAATATGTGCATATATATATACACACATATGTGTGTGTGTGTGTTGCAACAATTAATGGCCATGAATTTGAAAGAGAGCAAAGATAGGTATATAAGAAGGTTTGAAGGGGGGAAAGGAAAGGATAAATCATGTAATTATAATTTGAAAAAGAAAAGAACTAATATTTTTAATATGTTACAATGTACCAAAATTCTATTAAGTGCTTTTAATTCATATAACAAGCCAAACATTATTTGAATGGGGCCATCTTTATTTTTCCTAAAAGCATGAGACTTGGCAAACACTTTGCAGTTTAGTGTCCTCTTAGATGCTGAGGCTACAGATTTCCAATGTGAAAATCTACCATCTTTCAGCAATTCATCAAAGTGACTGATGAACTCAGAATTTTTGCTGAATATTTTTATATTATCATATTCATTGCTTCTGTTAGACAAAGAATTCCAAATTAATTTATACTATGTGTTAGTCCAAGCCTTGGAATCTTTGAAAGTTTACCAGATCTGAAAATCAATATGCGGACGAGTCTGCAATGATTGCAATGAGGGCCAAGGCTTGGTCTGACGAGTTACTTGGTGATTTTTTAGCTATAAAAAGGCAAGCTGAGGGAGTCAGCAATTGTGCAGGTGCAGAACCGTCATTAATGTTCTGCTTTGTGGCATGGATGAGGTAGTGATATGGGGTTTCCTGAGAACATTTCTATTTTAACAATTTTAGTCTTCATGTTAAAAAATACAATAAATTCCTTCCATTTTTATTTTTTTATATTTTATTAATTTATTCATATTACATCTCAATTGTTATCCCATCTCTTGTATCCTCCCATTCCTCCCTCCCTCCCTCCCATTTTCCCTTACTCCCCTCCCCTACGACTGTGACTGAGGGGGACCTCCTCCTCCTGTATGTGCTCATAGGGTATCAAGTCTCTTCTTTGTAGCCTGCTATCCTTCCTCTGAGTGCCACCAGGTCTCCCCATCCAGGGGACTTTGTTAGGTCATTTTGATTCATAGCATATGTTAATGTCATTATTTCTCAGTTAGTCTTCTGTTTCCTTAACCTATCATTTTGTGAGAGGGGGATGTTGAAGTCTCCCACTATTAATTTGTGATATTCAATGTGTAGTTTAAGCTTTATTTATGTTTCTTTCACAAATGTAGGTTCCCTTGTATTTGGGGCATAGATGTTCAGAATTATGATGTCATCTTAGTTGTAGTTTCCTTGATGGATATGAAATGTCCTTCCTCATCTCTTGATTAATGTTGCTTGAAAGTCTATGTTATTAGATATTAAAATGGCTACTCTAGCTTGCTTCTTGTATCTGTTTGCTTGGAAGACCTTCTTTCATCCCTTTACTCTCAGTAATGTCTATCTTTGTATCTGAGGTGTGTTTCTTGTAGGCAGCAGAATGGTTGCACATCCACTCTGTTAGTCTATGTCTTTTGATTGAAGCATTAAGACTATTGATGTTGAGAGAGATTAATGACCAGTGACTGTTATGTCCTTTTATTTTGGCGTTGGTTGTGGTAGTGTGTTTGTGTGCTTGTCTAATTTTGATTTGCTAAAGTGAAGTTATCTATTTTCTTTGTTTTCCTGTGGGTAGTTAGCCTCCTTTGGTAGAAGGGTTTTTTTTTATAGTATCTTCTATAAGGCTATATTTGTGAATTGGTACTGTTTTAATTTGTTTTTGTCATGGAATATCTTGCTTTCTCCATTTATGGTTATGGAAAGTTTTGCTGGATATAGTAGTCTGGACAGGTATCTGTGGTCTCTTAGGGTTTGCAAGACCTCTGCCCAAGACCTTCTGACTGTTATGGTCACTGCTGAAAAGTTGGGTGTTATTCTGATAGGTTTGTCATTGTATGTTACTTGGCCTTTTCTGAAACCTGCCCTTTTAATATTTTTCTTTATTCTGTAGATTTAGTGTTTTGATTATTATGTGGCGGGGGGATATCTTTTTCTGTTCTTCTCTATTTGGTGTTCTGTAGGCCTCTCGTATAGTTATCGGCATCTCTTTCCTTAAATTGGGGGAGATTTTCTTCTTTGATTTTGTTCAAAATATTTTCTGGCCTTTAAAGCCAGGCACCTTCATTTATCTTGATTCTTATTATTTATAGGTTTCATCTTTCCATAGTGTCCTTCACTGGCCATTGATAGAGGCTCATAGGTGACTGGTTATAGGTTGAGACCCCTCAGCTGAGGGGATCAGGGAACCCTTCTGTGGATCAGCCAGGTGACCCGAGGTCCGATCTGGGAACTTTCTGTAGACTATTCGGGTAACCTGAGTTTAGATCTACCTGTGTTCCTCACCATGCTGTCTCCTCTTGGCAGGGAGACTCAGACACTAGTATTTTGTGGTCCACAGTTCAGTCTGAGACACAGAGTGCAGGTACTTTCTGCCTGCAGGCATCTGGCTAGACTTGGAGACATAGCCAGAGCCTGTGTGGACCCAGGAACTTTCCATAGATTGGCAAAGTGAGCTGAAGTCAAATTCGCTTGTGTTCCAGATCATGAGGTCTCTTCTGGGCTATAAGACCCAGACACTGGTATTTTCTGGCCCAGAGTGCAGTCTGAGACACAGAGCACAGGTGCACAGGCAAGCAAGTGGCTAGACTTTGGAGACTGTGCACACACCAGCAGGGACACCAAGGCTTTTCTGTGGATTAGCTGGGTGGCATGAGGCCAGACCCACCTGTGTTCCCCCCCTGTGGTCCCCTATCACCTGGGAAACACCAGCACTGCTGTTTTACAGCTCTCAGTTTGGTCATTTGTCCCTGTGAGTCACTGCTGTCCTGTTGATCTTCCCTCTGCTGTGTTCTTCTTGCTTATTGGATTATCCCGAAATCTTGTTAGATGCATTAAAGAGTAAAATTCCTCAAAAAGTGCCTGCCTACTTGTAAGTCACTACCTTTTAAATAATTTATTTTCAAAGGGGTATTTAGTCTTGTAATGCTTGCTAAAGCTCTTGGAATATACTCATGCCATGCTGTCTGTGGTTCACTCTGTGAATTAACCGTTGTCATGGTGAAGGAGAGCCTCAATAAAATTCCATAAAGTTACTGAGCACTTTTGAATTGGCCAGTTCTATCTATTAATATATTTTGCAGTATGGCAGTTGATTTAGAGTTTGGCTTTCTAGGAGGTAGAAGAATATTATGCAAAGCAAGCTTTTCTTTGGAAGTTATTAGGTACTTCTTACTTGGTACTCAAAGGATTGCAAAAGTAAATGCCAGGAGACCATCAGAAGCACAAGAGCTAGATTTCAGTGCCCTTATTAAGTCACCTACCAGCTATTTCAGAGCTGTATCATTCAGATGAATACACGTCAACTGTTCCCTGAGCAAACAATGCCATGTTTCTGACTCCTGATTTATCATCTCATTAGCTTCAAATTGAAAGTGTTCCTCAGATTGAAGAGCCGTACTACTTGTAAAGGTCACATGAACATGACAACAATAAAATATGATTGATTCAAATATGCCTTTTATTAATTTTCATCATTTAATGACAAAGGGGACACATTTTTGTTAAATCATTTTTCATAATGTATCTTAGTAGCACATTTGTCAAGAAAATCATAGACTATTAGAGTTATCAAACATAAGCAAAGATGGTAGCTTATCTGCCAGCGTTGCCTAAAGGGTAGATACTTTCAACAGTAAATAGAAAAACTTGTTGTTGACTGAAATCACAGTGATTGTAGACATAAATCTCTGCTGGAAGTATAAAAATTTAAGTTTATGCAGTGCCGTGGCCTTGGTGTTTCTTGTCTACACAAAATCATAGGTGGTTGCAATCCTATTCCTCACAACAATGACACTAAAAGTAAGGTCTTAGAAAGTGATTAGGTCACAAGGGCAGCAGCAGCATCATGAGTTGGATTAATAATAACCTTATAAAAGAAACACCAGAGAACTGCCTTTCTTTTTCATCAAAACAGGAAACAGTTAGAAGCAGGAGGTGGGCCCTGGCCGGGCACCAATTCCACAGGCAATTTGATCTTTGGTTTTTCAGTCTGCTACCCTGTAAGAAATAACTCCTTATATCACTTATAAGATATGCAGTCCATGATATTTATTTATAGTATAGCAGCTCAAACAGACCAAGCCATATACTTATAGTACTCTCAATGTTGAGTTATATCAAGTCAGAATTAAATTTATCAAAGCAAAAAAGTCCAAAAGACATACGAGCAAGATAAATATCAGAGCATGTTATATCTTAACTACCAATATTAAATCATCAGCTTTATTTTATCTGTACATTAATTTTAATCCTTTTAAGATAAATTGTTGTTGAATAATCTGTCAAAATGTTTACTTAAGTAGTGTTTGAGAGAGAAAGAGTGGAGGCACGTTCTAGTGGCTTGTTTTCATTCCTGCTTTTATGTTATGTTGTGGTCAAGATTCAGTCTGCTCTATTTCTCTCTACTCAATAAATAGACATATTTCAACACACCACAGCAGTGTGGAGTCCTTTAGGCATTGCAATAAAATCAGATAGTCATAAATTTCCTCCCAGATTGTATTCCTTACAAATCATGATTACTCAGAAACTGTCTTATAATTTTCTGCTAATCAATATTCAACTGTATAAAAATTGAGTAGAGAATTCCAATTACCAGAGTTTAATTACTTAATTTGCAAAACAAAACCCTTAATATATACACTTAGAGAACTGGTTGAAAAATAGAAGGATTTTTAATGAAATGAGCATGTCTGAATTATCACAGTTTAGACAAATGTAAACACGGCCTATGTATAAACATCCAGGTTAATTCTGGTGGAGATGCAGAACATTTTGAAATCTGTTCTCATTCATCATCTGTGGTGCGGCTCCCTTTCTGCCAAAGAGGCTTGTAAAATCAAGCAGTCAAGCCACCAACACTGATGGCTCTTTCTTTGGTTTAGGAGATGTCTAACTTTGATTTACTTATTATCTATCAGTTTTATCTTCTCTAAAAATATTAATAAAATACAATCATATGTACTATGTTAACTTTGTATTTCAGTGAAAAAATCCAAAGAAATAAGCAAATATAATTCCTGGCTCCAAAAAAAGTGATACTAGGAAGGCACTCTCATTTGTAGGTGGGACTCTTGGGAGGAAAGTTCTCTTTTAGAACCTAGTTAGATTCATCTAGAATTTAATCCACTGGACCAGGGTTTCTCCAACAGGTTGCACACTGGAAGGATCTCACGGAACACAGGAAAAACTGTCATGGCTCAGGAGTCATGTCCAGAAACCGTAAATCACTGGTTTCAAGTACTGGGGAGCTTTCCAAGCCTCAAGATTATTTTACTATGCAGATTTTAACAGTGGTTGGATGTCCTTCACTTATTTCAGTGCCTCTGAATTAAGTGTGATTTTTATATCTGTGGTGAGCTTTGCTAATTAGAGGAATAGTTTGAGGTATCATTGAGGAATGACAGTCAGATCCTTAAACAGAGGCCAAAATTCTAATAAGCAGACATGCCCCACAATACAGCCAAGCCCAGACTATCAATAGAGTCAAAGGTGTGAACATGAATATTTCATCCAAAGTGTGATCCAAAGCTGGACTTTGCCTGCAACTCTGGGGTATTTGGAACCATAAATGAAGAGAACATTTTCTCCTTTGTGGGATCATTATCCATACGCACAGGCAATGAAGCAACCCACAGAGGGTTTGTACAATGTTGTAAGAATTGCCTGGGTTGATTATGAGGGGGGATAATATGAAATGAGAGGTTCAGTACAGATGCTGTTTATTAATGTTTGTAAAGAAAATTACTATGGCAGCAATGTGGCAGAGAGCACTTGGAGGGGCAAAGCTACATATAAAACAACAGAGATGAAATTATTGATGTCAGAATTGCCAATAGCTAACCTTAATGAATAACAGAGATTAGACGCTGTGAAAAGACACCAACCTGAAGTGGGAAAAATAGATTCTATAAAAAATAATCTATAATGTAGCCTTTATAGCCTCCTCCTAAAATTCTATGAGTCAAAGGAGTGAAAGAGGCTGCCCAGGAGGGCATACTAGGTCACTATTAGCTTCTGGCTATAGCTCTGGCAGTCACTGATAGGCTTGGAATTTCTTGGAGCAAATCCCGCCTTTGGACAAGATACAAAGCTACATCATGCCTCACTTATCTTATCTGGAAACTTTAGAAAGTAATAGTACTTACCCAAACATAAGAATTGAGGTTCTAGACAGATGGCTCAAAGGTTAAGCACACTTCCTACTCTTCCAGAGGACCAGAGTTCATTTTCCAGCATCATGTCAGGCAGCACCTGTAGCTTTATCTCTAGGGGATGGAATACCCTTGTTTGGCCTACACACACACACACACACACACACACACACATGTACACTCATGCACACACATATGCTCACACTCTCATACAGACACAAACACATTCACACACTCAAGCACACATGTGCACACTGACACACACAGATACACACACATGCACATTATTTTAAAACAGGAACTCAATGGGTTATCACACATAAAGGATCAGAAGGGTTCCCAGTATATTGTAAGAACTGAATATTTTATCGTTACCGTGGTATTCTACTTTTACTAAAGGGATATGATGTTAGCTGCCTCCCAATGGTAATTTTAGGTGGAGCAAATAGTAGGTACAAAACTAAAGGAAGCAGTGGCATACCAATTTTAAAGACGTACTCAGAGTTCACCACTGCTGGGCATAAAAAGTAAAAAGAATCTAAGATAAAAAGGTATACAGGTATACTCAACATGAACAGGATTACCCCATTGTTTTTAGCTTCCTTCTACTTATGGTCTTTTCTGTATTTCTCTGTGCTTTATCTATGGGCAGTGACTTACTTTGGCAGCAGTAGTCACAAGCTCAAGTACTTAGGGAAGTCAGGGTTATCCACAAGGCCTGCTTTACAATATTCTTTCCATTTTAGAAAACCATCTCTTAGGAGCCAGGAATCTAGTCACTTAGTGGTAGAATGCTTATGTACGCAACTGCTTATCTGTATGGTAAGGTCATGGGTTCAAATCACTAAGCCTTTACTTACATCACAGTGGATTATTTCTGGCTCTTTTCTGTTCCCACAGTGGATCTTTTTCATTCCATATCCAATTTTTACTTTAATTTCTTTAGACCTCTCTTCTTTAAGTTTCTCCTTCTTTGTTTCTCCCATACATAATAAAAATCTGTCTTCCTCTTTCCTATCCAAATCCTTGTCCTGGCACCCAGAGTGACTTTCTGCTTGGGACACAAGTCTCAGCCATCTGAGTCCCTTTAAAATTTCAATATGCAATAAGGAATGATTTTCTCCACACATGTGACCTTTTTCAGTGCATCCAAATGATTACAATAAGTCATGTCTAGAGCATCCTTCTGCTTCAGACTATTTCATTACCATCTAAGCCCTGGAAGATGCAAAGTCCTTTCAAACATGTGCATCTTTCCTGGTAGCAAGCCCACACAAGCCATGTGGAGAGCATTGTATGTGCTACCTCTCTGGGGTCCTTTTGCATAAGCGCCATGAGAATTCATCTTTGTTACAGCACAAGCTTTGTTTCAATTTTCAAGGGGAATAAAAAGATTTATAAAAGCTCAGAGACTTCACTGTTTCCAATGTGCTTCCCACTCCAAATCTTGCCTCTCCTCACATTCTGTTATAAAAAGCCTTCAGTGTTCAGCTCACATGGAAATATTCTTCATTCATTTGTAATGAAATAATTAATACTATTCATAGGTACTTCATCTCCTGAATAATATAAAGATGTATTTGTCTAAGATTTTTAAAAAATGAAGAATACATAAAGTTATTGGCTGTCTCCATTTTTAAATCTTATTTTTATCATGAAGGCAAATATATGTTTATGAGTCTAGCTTCCCAGTGCAGAGAAATTTGAGTGGTACTGATATAAAAAGCTAATAATAACTATATACATGTTTTAATTCTTTTTAGTCAGTACCCATTTATATAACTCATTGTTTTATATTGTCGTTCAAACTCACAGTTTAGGTGTCACCCCATTTTGAGTACAATTGTGCTAAAATGGCACATGTTGCATATTTACAATGTACCAGGCTTTGTGCTAAGTGGTTCTTACAGAAGTAGTTTCATTTCATAATCACCACTGTGTTTCAGGTCATTATCTTATCATCATAGCCTTACAAAATACAAGATAGTTTTGCTCATTTTTGCAAATAGATACATTGTTATGTGTTGCTGTGGCTAGGGGTTAGTGTTCATTCGATAGTGCTAATTAATATGAAAATTCACATGCCCATGTTCCTGCCCACAAATCCACATGCTCAAAATCCAAATCTCTACGGAACCAATACAAACCTCACCACCCCCACAAGAATTCATTCTGTTCTTGTGAAATGTGAGAACTGGTGTGTCTTTGCAAGTACTGCTAGACTGTCTCATCTCATCACGATCACTAGACTACTTCCATCACTCACGTTTTCAGTCATTTACTTTGAACTGGTGTATGAGGCTTCAGAGTAAGTCTCACTCATGGTTATGTGGGAAGATCTAAAGTCAGGCTCTCAAGGAGAGAAACAAAGGGTCTCACTGCTTCCAGTGAGATGCCTAACAATCTTTGTAGTACAGTCTCCAGAACAAAGCCTTTTACCGCAACTTCCAAAATAATTGCAAGGTCAACTTTCTCCCAGCAGAGTTCTTAATTTAACTACTTCATATGTCTGCATATTTAATTATTTTCACCTTTAATTCATAAAAGACATGCATCCAAGATAGTAGGCATAGTGGCTTTTCCTGTCACTCCTTTCAACCATGCCTACATTTTTTAGGACAGAAATTACCATAGTCTGCTACTTTCAGGAGAAATCTAGAACTCATTACTTTTGGGTACCAGGGAAAGACTACATTTTATTTGCAAATTTTATAGTTACTACTTTTTTCAGAACAACATGGTTCTGAGATGGTGGGGGTGGATATGTGTATGTCAACATATAAAAAGGTAGAATATTCTATAAATGTCTGGAATGTTCTGTCATAATATATGACATCTATGATGAAAGTACTTAAATGCCTTATCCAAATTAAGTGAGAGGTTAAAATATATTAAGTTGTTATGACGCACAATAAACATGATAAAATCAAATATCATTGTGGATACTTTGCTAATTTGGTTCATGATTGAAAGTCATCTAAATATCCCAGCTACCTGGACTTTTGTTTTCACTTGACATTTTCACATTTCTATAGAACTGGGAATGGGATTCTTAGTTTAACCCTCCATACCTGTGAGACTACATCCAAACAGAGCCATTCCTAGACAATGGAGCCACTCATCAGGCTCAGCAACCACCCTCTCCTCTCTTGTCTAATACTGACTGAGCTCACTATAACACAGTACTGTTTGCATCTATCAAAATGAGTCTTAGTTTGGAATTGTTTTGACTTGATTGAAGACTTATACAATAAAGAGTTCTAAGAAAATTACTTAAGCAGTTTGACTACTGAGTTCTTGTGTTAGTGGGTGTAAACACTGAGATTTACTACAACAGAGAAGGTTCTTGTCTAGATGTGTGTTTCCTAGGGGCAGTAGAATTGTCCAAAGACACTTGCAATTCACATACTTTTCTGTTATATTGCTAGAGTGAATCATACAGACTTTACTTAAAATATGATAATCATCCCAAGGCATAATTCAAATTTATATTATACTCAGTTAATTTTTAGCCTGAGAAAAAAATATCCTTCTATAATGTCTTCATCATATCTTTTATCGTAGTTGTTCTTTTTCTTATACCTATACATATATGTATAAACATACTTTTTTCTTTAAATATCAAATGTTCTATACCCTCTGTCATAAATAATGTAAAATTTTCTACAATTATTTGGGTATATATAGGTACATAATATTTTCCAGATACATTCTCTCTCTATATATATATAGATAGATAGATAGATAGATAGATAGATAGATAGATATAGATATAGATAGATATAGATAGATATAGATAGATATAGATAGATATAGATAGATATAGATAGATATAGATAGATAGATATCCCTAATATTCTATACTATATATATTTATTTATATACATATTCTTCATATACAATATAAATAGACATATAATGATTTTGTTTTAGCATAGTTGACAGATATATTTCATTTTTCATTAACTTACTTATTTGATCAACTTACATCCTGATCACAGTGCCCTCCCTCCTCTCCTGCCAGTCTTGTGCTCACACCCACTCCCACTGTTCCCCTCTATCTGTTCCCCATGGGTACCAACCTACCCTGGCACCTCAAGTTGCAGCAGGATTAAGCTTATCTTCTCCCACTGAGGCCAGACAAGACAGCCCAGCTAGAGGAAAGGGATCCAAAGTCAGGCAACAGAATGAGAGACAATCCTTACTCCAACTGCTAGGGCACCTATATGATGACCAAGCTTTATATCTAGTACCTATGTGTGTTTCTGTGAGTGCTTATGGGCCCAGGTTAGTTTATTCTGGAGGTCTCTTGTGGTGTTCTTGACCCACCTGGCTCTCTTAATCCTTCCTCTCACTCTTCTACAAGACTCCTTGAATTCCGCCTACCTTTTGGCTTTGCTGAATGAAGCCTCTCATAAGACGATTACTTTAGGCTTCTGTTTGCAAGTATAGCAAAGTATCATTAATAGTGACAGAAGTAGGCTCACTTCCATGTGGTGGGTCTAAAGTTGGGCCAGTCATTGATTGACCATTCCCTCAATCTCTGCTCCATCTTTATCCCTACACTTCTTATAGGTAAGACAAATTTTGGGTGAAAGGTTGTTTGGGAGGGTTGGTGTTCCTGTCCTTCACTGGAAGTAGCACTTGGCTACAAAAGGTGACCACTTCAGTTTTCATATCTGCCCTCCCTGTTGCTAGGAGACTCAGCTAGGGTCACTTCCATAGACTCCCCCCAGGACCCTCCTCTGTCCAGGAGATGCTTCCAACTGATTGCAATTATGTCTCCCAGTCTCCCACTGTTCTCCCCACATCTGATTCCCACCCCAGATCACTTTCACAAACTCTCCCTCCCAGTTCCGCTCCCTCCATCTACTTCAGATGTCCATTTTATTTGCCTTTCTGAATGAGTTTCAAGTATCTTCCCTTGGTCCTCGTTATTTAGAGTCTTTGGGTCTGTGGAATGCAGCATAGTTATCCTGTACTTTATAGCTAATATACACTTATAAGTGAGCACACAACATGTGTCTCTTTCTGGATCTTATTTACCTCATTCGGGATATTTTCTATTTCCATCAGTTTGTCTGCAAATGTTTTTAATAGCTGAGCAATATCCCATTATGTAACTGCACCATGTTTCCTCTATCCATTCTTCAGTAGGGGAGCATCTAGATTTTTCCAGATGCTGGCTATTACAAACTAAGTTGTTTGTTTGTAACATAGTTCAGCAAGTGTCATTGTGGTATTGTGGAACATCTTTGTGTATATTCCCAGAAGTGGTATAGCTTGGTAAAGACAAGTTATAGATAGCAATATTCCTAATTTTCTGACAAAAATGCCAGATTGACTTACAAAGTTGTACAAGTTTGGACTCCTACCAGCAGTTATGAACTTGGCAATAAAACTAATTAGCAAGGTTGCTCATGTCATATCTGCTAACAAAAAGCTTATAGTTCTCAATTTAATTTGTTTTCAAAAGGAATAACATAAGAGGGAATTTTACATCACTATAATTCTTCATTGTAATCACTTTCTCTGTCACTTAGAATTATGTAGAAATATATGCTTCAATGGTTATGAGTGTTTTATGCTCTTCCAAAGGATGCAAACCTGGTTCCTAGCACCCACACCAGGCAGACATCTGTGATCTAACTCCAGCTCCATAGTATCTGGAAACACTTGTTTCTGGACTCCATGGACACACACAGCATCTACACAAGCATGTTCAAGCATGCATGCATGCATATGATTTCATATTCTGGGCAGAAAAGAGTTCTGTCTTTCCCAGGAATGCTGGCCTTCATACCGAGAAGATTAAAACACTGATTATCTATGCCAGAAGATCTCCAGTTCAACTGGAGGTGTGGGAGAAAAGATTTCTCTGCAATAAATGTTACTGCTCTTTTAGCTGGGCTGCCAGCACCAGGCCAAGTGGCAGTGGAGAGCTTAGGGCTCCAAGACCAAGTCAGGTGGCAATGAGTGCCCATCTCAGCAAATAAACTGTGATAGGCAGTGCTGGAAAGATGGCAGAAGCCCAGTGCCTCTCAGAAAGTTATCCAGCAGCAGTGGCAGGGAGGTGAGGAGCTTGCAGGAGATTGAACCCCTAGCAAGCCTGGCTAGGCAGGCAAATTCGAAGGCTCAGCAATGAAGCCCTGGATCTCAGATGGTCATGGTGGAGGAATGGAGTGGGAGAGAATTTATTTTGTGAATCAGGAACATTATAAACCTTGGGCAGTGGGAGGGGTTTTGGGGGTGAATGTGTTTGATTCATTGGGGTTAAGAGGACCAGGGATACTTCATTTACATGCAGCAAAACAGTCCTATCATAAGAAGAGGAATAAAGTACTTAATTATTTTATGAGGTGGGGAGGAATGATTCCACGTACTGGTAGAAGTATGGAAAAAAAGGTCATTGACTGAAAGCTAAGGTAACAAGACATTTCGTTAGCATGGGGAGGATATTTCTAGAAACCCCCAGGTGCACACCGAACAGGATTCCTATCAGGAGTGTGTTGGTTCTGTAATCTCCCTGAGTGCTATGATATACTCCTTAGAGGATCTGGGGTTTCCACAGATATGGAAGAGAGGAGGGAACCCAGTTGTGGAATGGACTCTGTCACTCAGTACTAAGCTCAGGGGCTGTCTGGTAATGCCAAACTTTAACCTTATCAGCACAGTCTAACACATGCATGAAAAATCACAGGCACACACAGCATCTACACACAGACACATATGTATTCATGCACAAATATACAGAGAATCTATACACAGACATGCACACACATATCACACACACACATACACACACACACACACACACACACACACACACACACACAAAACAAATCTTTTAGAAAAGGAAAACTTTGATATATTCTTTAATGCTAAAGACAAAACAGAAAATTCAATATCAAAAAAGTAAGTCAAGGTCATAAGTTGGTTAATTCTATTCTTTTTTATTTTATGTTATTTAATGTGTGTGTGTGTGTGTGTGTGTGTGTGTGTGTGTGTGTGTGTGTTGGCATGCGTGTGCCACATTACATATGTGAAAGTCAGAGGACAACTTGCAGAAGCTATTTCTCTCCCTCTACCATTTGGTGCCTGGAGATCAAACTCAAGTTGTCATGCTTAGAAACAGGAGTCTTTTATTCTCCTGCTGGCCTATAGATTTATGATAAAATAAGTATTCTTCACAGTGACTTGAAAAACCAACGATAACAGAATAAGGAGTTTAGTTGGTTTGTCATAATGCCTTATTCTTAGTGAGGCAAAAAACAGCACTTTTAGAAAAAACACACAAAATATATTAGTGAATATATTAGAAAATAAGAAACCCAAACTTTGAGATAATAATAATATTTAATAAACCTAATATTCTATGTCTCATACTCAGAAATATTGTTACTAAAGACTTGAAATGTGTTATAATATCAAACAAAGCACAGTACTGGCCACACTCAGCATTTCCTGACCCTATAATTACAGTATGCTTCCTGTTCCTACACTCAGTACTATGCTGCTGAGGAGCATTTCCCAAAACGAAGACTTGCAAAAACATAACGTTTAGGCTACTAACAAGTACACTCAAGGAGGAAAACTGAGATTGATGAGTGCAATAGGAACTATCCAAAAGGTGAGTCGAGGTCAAGGAGGCAGTAAGACATGTCTCTCCTGGCTAAAAACAAAGAAGCATTAGGAACCACCCCTATGTATATAACAAGGGGAAGAAAGGAGTCAAAACTTGGGAAAGTGCCACTTTAAGAAGCTGTCACCTTTCACAGAGGAACTTAAGCTACCAGGAGTAGTACAGTAAAGAGGCTAGGGCAATAAACTTATACCCATTCTTTTTTCACCCTTTATTTTGGGTCATTGGCCCATTGGCCCAACATAATAGACAGCAAAAATACTGGAACATACTAATTCAGCCTATAAAGCTCAGTCTTCTGGGGAGAGAGAGGACATAAATGTTAAGAGTTGGATATGGAGAGGAAAACAGTATGCTAATACTAGATCTAAGGCCTGTTCTGTAGATATTTTTAAATTCTAGATTACCTATTGATTCCACAAACATGGCTCTACAGCTAATATGCGCTAGGTCCTCTATTACATGAGAAACTGAAAGACTGCATGAAAGCACAACTCGATTAGATTGTCATGAATAGGGTGGGGCAGAAATAACCACCTCTGCCTAGAAAATCCAAAATATTAGAAAGGAAAAAATATTCAGACTGAGTAATGAACAACTAAAGATTTTCTGTGAAAATTATCACCGGTAAATCTAGAGAGTTGTGTTCCTAGCAATGAATGCTATGGAGTTATAACCATTAAAATTTAAAGAGATACATATAGAGACTTAGGACTGTACAACTCTAATTTTTTCCTAAATCTATGAAAACTTTTAAATTATCTCATTTCGAATAAAATTTAAAATTAGTGGTCATGAGGATTATGGATGACTTTTCAACCAAACCCCAAATCCATTTTCCTTGTTCCATCCCACCACCCTCAAAATATAGATGGTCCTCATACTATCCATAAAAGCCTTCTTGATTTCTACTAAAATGATGGAAATGATGGCAACATGACTGAGTCACCATGTCTGTATGCATGATTTCTTTTTTTTCTTTTTTTTCTCCTTTATTAATTTATTCTTGTTACATCTCAATGGTTATCCCATCCCTTGTATCCTCCCATTCTTCCCTCCCTCCCTAAAACCATCCCTCAGGTGGTATAAAGCCTGCTAGAAAGGACATAAATAAACAGTCCAAATGGCCCCACTAGGTTATTATATAATAGAGGGATATCTCTTCAGTTGTATTAGATGATAACTGACAGAAAAAACTGTATAGACTTTACCCCATGTAGCTCACATAAGTCTTGCGTGCCCATTATCATAGAAACTTAATTCTCTCTCAGCTGCCTTGTCTAGCCCTTTTCTCCAATTAGCTTCAAAACAAGATTCCCAGCAAAAGGCTTCGGGTCACAACCTAACTTCGGGTGGCATTTATAAATTGTATCCTCTTCGCCGCCTGATTATGATCGGATCAAACTGTGAAGGACCCATTCTCGATTACTGAACATAATGAACAAAAAAATAACAATATGCCTGTGGGGATAAAAGATTATTCTCCCAGGATCTTTACTTTATGCTAGGTGATTGTTCTCAGATAAATTCTTAAAAGAAAATTTCAAAAATAGAAGCATGAGGCTTTGCCCGAAATATATTTCCTCCAACAAACATGCTTTTTTTTCTTTAGGACGTTTTTCATCTCTGATTTGGTAACTGACTAGCACAAGGTACTAGGGCACCAACACATAATGCTATCCTTTTGGGGGTTTTTTTGTTTTGTTTTGTTTTGTTTTGTTTGTTTGTTTGTTTGTTTTTTTTAAGCAGCATTCTCATTTGATCCGCTGTGGCCTGGAACTAACTCACCCTAGGATGACTTTGGCCTTTTGATTCTCCTACCTTTACCTTCCAAATGCCAGGATTACAGACATGTGCCACCACACCTTGCTTTGAAATGTTTTTCAACACACATCATTTCTAAGGAATGTGCATCTTAGCATCCTTCAAAGATGCTTACATTGTAGCTTTATTTGCATAGCAATATTGGCTTGTCTAGACAAACTTTGTCTGATGCCCCCTTTTTCCCACTCAGTGAGAGCTTTTTCTTCCAGTATTGGCTTAAGTATTGCCTATTTGACTTGCTTGCCTGCTCATTGTGTGCCTTGGCATTTCCTCCTGTGATTGCATTTCCACTGAGCATCTCAAAAGTACACTGACTGGAGATGAATTTTAACCCAGTAACATGGCTGCTCCAGCAAGGGATCACATCCAAAGACCTTCTAGGTCTATGTGATCTGACTAGAATGCAGGCACTCTCTGGATTACGATATGATCTGGCTGTAATACTGACGTGCCCTTAGTACACATCTTTAATCCCAAACAATGGAGATAAGGTTAATTTATAGAAGGAAACAGCCATTTTTGAGTGACATAAACAAAGATGAATTTCTTAAAAACAAAACAGATTTCCTAAGACTGATACATAAATTTTAAGATACAAGCTTCAGCCTACAACATCCATGCAGGCCATTGGATCTGCTTCTGTCCACCACTACCAATTGGAAGTCAAAACTTAAAAGCAGCACACTGCACAACAGCATCAAAAAGCATAAAACACACCTTGATGTGGCAGTCCATGACTGTAATCTAGGAATGAAGAAGCAGAAGTAAGAAAATTATCAATTCATGACCAGCATGGACTACACAGTCAGACCGTGTCTCAAAATACAGCAACTGGCAGAGCTATATCCACTGGAAACTGTGGGAGTCATGAAGCCAGCACAGCTGCTTGACACAGTTCCAGCAAAGCTGAGCTCAATGCAGCTTTTACTGTCATTCTGTCTCTACCTTCTGGGTTTTGGTCTCTGTGTGTTGCATTCTTGGGGAATTTCTACATTATGATTTATGTAATGTCTTTTCCTGAAAAAAATATCTCTGAGCCTTTTTTGGAAAAACCCTAAAACTGACTTTATCTAATCACTATTTGGAAGTCTTCCTTATGCTCTGGAGAGCATTAAGCACAGCTATGCACGTAGGTAGATGAGGCCATTTTTCTAGGAATCTTCTTGGGGTATTTGCCCCTGAGCAAACTTAAACAGTATAATCGGTAGAAGATGAACAGACACAATTGACAAGCTTTGGCAGGTCAAAAGAATAGGTTGTGGATTCAAGGACTCTTTTTGTTATAACCTTGGGACTCACTGAAAGTGTAGTTTAACAATAAGGAGCTGTATAGGGTATGTCCCTGGATAGATAGAAGTCGATAATTAAGATAGTTTGACTGAAATAAACTTTTTTTCTACTTTATAGTGTAGATGATGAAACATACAGTAAAAGAAGTTAGGTATTAGTATTTGCAATTCATAAAAAGACCGATTCAGATATTTTCTGTTTGGTGGAGTGCTTTAAAACTGCAAACGCTGCCAGCCTAAAAGCTGGCTGCCTTATAACAAATGTGTTTGCTTTGGAAGAGACATTCTTTAGATTCTTTACATTGGAGTTATAGGGCTGACAATACAAACAAAATCTGTTCTGTTGGTATTTTCTAATTGTGACTGAACTTGTAACCCTTGACATGTAATGAAAAAATCAAACACATAATCTGTATTTCTTGAGTAATCATTAGTCTGTCTTTGTTCTGTGAAACCTGTAAAAATAAAGAAGCACCCAGTTGCTAGTGAGCCAGAGAGGCAGACCTGCAAGATTCCCCAGACCTTCGACCACTGCCTGACTCACTCCTCCCTCCCCTCCCCCTTATCTCCTCTGCCTGCTGCCCTTTCAGCAAGGACCAACCAGCAGGCCACCAGGAAGGCCCCCCAGCAAACAGCAACAAAATATATATCATATATCCATGAATTTGACAATTTTGTACAGGGTACATATGTTGACAGTTATTCAAATGACAAAGACAATGAAAGGCACAAAGAAATCAGAGCTGTTAATTAGAAGATTGATGCTCTTCAAGATTCAAGATTTAACAAATTGATGGACAGCTTTAACATAACCCGGTAACAACTTAAAGTAATTGTAAGTATTGACGAACAAGTTCGAAAATGTATATGGAAAAGCAAAGAACTTGGATGTCCAAAATAATTTTGCAGAAAAAAAATCTTGGAGTCATGTATAAATTAATTTGAAAACACTGTGGAATGACAGCGATTAAAATGATGTGGTACTGGCAGTAATATACACATGTGGTTCATTCAGTGTAACAGAGCCATCTAGAAACTTAACACGTGTGAACTATCACATACTAATGAAAACACACAGACAATTCAAATGAAAATGACTACACATTTTAAAACAGTATCTGAGAAAAAATAGACTTCTGTAAGCTAAAAAGGACTTAAACTCATATACAAAATATAACCTAAAATGTAACAACATATGTCTGAATTTAAAATATAACATTGTAATGCTTTGAGAAGAAAACACAAAAGAAATTCTTTCTGATGAACTGTTATAGAAAGTTCTTAGATATGAGATGAAAATTATGATCCATCAAAGGAAATAAGTATAAATTCAAGATCAAAGTGAAAACATTCGTCGCTCTGTGCAGGAGCATGCTCAGAGAATGAGCAGATACGCTAGAGGACCAGGGAATGCGTTTGTCAATCAAATATCTGACAAGTGTCTTATCCAAACTAAAATAAATATCTAAACTCAATAACAAAACTGAAGGAACTGGCTGGGAAAATTATTTAACTAACTGTTACAATCAAAAAACAGAATGCAGATAGCAAGTGAGTAAAATGGGAAGGAATGCAACCCAATTCATTAGAGAATGCAATTTAACATGGGAGAAATTGTTCACCTACTTGAAAGCGAGAAGAATGGAAAGCTATTTCCACAGCACAGTGTTGCTGAGAATACGCCGACGCTACAGGGCTCACACCTCAGTTCCAGGACTGACAAACGGTGTGTTGGCTTAAAAAGAAAGTCAGCAAATTTCCAATAAAATGTGTGAGAATTTTACTACTGTATAACACTGTCATCTCACTTCTAGATATTTACCCAAGGGGAAAAAAAGTGAAAACCTTGCTCACACAAAAACTTGTATGCAAGCATTTACTGTCAGTTCATTTGTGACCACTTGAAAGGATAAAAATCAAATGAGTTTCACGTGTTAAATGGAAAAGGAGGACAGCAACAAAACAGAGCGACAAGGTAGTAAAACACACAGCAGCACAAGCAAATCTGAAAGACAGTGTGAGAGAAGCAAGACCTAAAATGCCAGATGGCACCACTTACCATCACGGACAAGTCAGCTTCCGCGACAAAAAAGAACACCCACCGTATTGTTGTTACGGTTGAGGGTGGGTGTGGTGAGGAAGGGCAAGATGGTTTGGAGAAATGAGCCTGTATTTAGTTCTGTATCAGTGTGTGGAGGTTACGTGACAACTCACTTGTTAAAACCCTTACATTTGTATACAAAATAGAGTCAGCTAGGCTTGTGCAAATCTAAAAACACACGCAAAATTTGTAAACTTAAACACTTGTGATGTTCTGTTGCTCTTAGGGGTCTGAGGTAACAGAAGGAACTCTTGGGATACAACAGCAAATAATCAACAATTATGTGTTAACTAAAAAGAGAATAATATACTAAGGTGCTTGCATTTTTAAAAATAACTGGAATGGCTTGTCTACAGCAAATTTTGACATCAAGCCAAGTCTAGTTTTTGTGATAATTATTATTACTTTCTATCTCAGCACCATTTGGAACAGCAGTTATAAAATTTTTAATTAGCAAAACTCTAGAGTTTTTGTATAAAGACAACAATGGGAAAGGAACCTCTAAAGGTCTACCCTATTTCCAACTTCAGGGTTCTTTTACTTTTTCCCCATTCATTCAGGAAATTCTAGAAACCAGCTCAATGATTAACCTTCCCCTTTCTCCTAATTAGCAATAGTACTAAAGAAAGAAAAAGCAAATTATGCTTCCTAAAAATAAATCTACTTTCTCCTCCAACTTCTTCCCATCATAAGGACAAAAAGGATAAGTGTAGATTGTAGACTGACCCGAAGTACAAACAAAACTATCCAAACTGCCCTATTTAAAGCTTAAAAGCAAATGGCATTCAACTAAATGTACCCTGTAAACAGCTGCAGCTACGGTGTTTGCTATAGTGTGAATGTTTATTAGCATGAATAACAATTGCCCTCTCATTTGAATGAAATAATTAAAAGGTATATCCATTGGAATAGTGAACCTAATTAAGGTAAGAGAAATGTTCATATGACCTGAAAAATTAAAAGAAGAAAGGTCATTCTGTGCTATGATGATGGTGAAGGAAAAGTGCTTGGCTTACTATAAAATTGCTCTTCTGCGGCAACAGACCAAATAATTTAAGAAAAATAGGCTAGTCAATAGCTATTGCAACATATTTTCTCCTTTAAATAAGGTAATTGTGGCTGACACATGAGTAAAGCCGATTGCACTCCATGAAGCCTTAGCCACAAGGGCACTCAAACAACCAAAACATTGGTATTCAATGTAGGTGCCCATTATTACAAAACTGCTGAAATAGGAGATGGATCCAAATACATCTGGTTTAGCTCCAGTTTGGCACCCCTGGGAGAATATTTCCATTGTAGTTTAAATATCCAGGAAACTTTAAAGAAGCAAGAAATCCAGAAACATGCAGAGAAATCATTCAGGAGGCTGCTAAAATCAAGGGTCCCTGCTTTTGTGGGAGGGGAGTCGCTGGTTGCTGAAGTGTCCCCAGAAGTCCTCACCTTCCCGTGCACATTTGCCCATACTCATTGTCAGCACCTCTTCTACTTCAACCAAATGGAAGCAACTCCAGTTTGTTCCCCACTACACTGTCTGACTACATTGAGAAGAGCCTAGGCACACGGAAGCCCAGAGGCAACTGCCTATGCAATTCAGGTTCGTATTACCACTATGCTTTCCTACATCTGGAAGACATGGGAACACAAGCTTTCTCTTCTTATTTTTTCCTTATTTGTATACATATATATATATATATATATATATATATATATATATATATGTGTGTGTCTGATTCATATATGTATACACATATGTAGATTGTGTAGGTGGCATGTGTCGCATGTGTGTGTGCGTGTGTGTATATGTGTGTCTGTGTGTGTCTGTGTGTGTGTGCGCGCAAGCGTGTGTGTATGTGTGTGTGTGTGTGCGTGTGTGTATGTGTGTGTATGTGTGTGTGTGTATGTGTATGTGTGTGTGTGTGTAGGCCCTGATATGGCATCAAGGGTCTCCTTCAGTCACCCTCCACTGACTTTATTGAAGTCGGATCCCCTCAGTTGAACAAAGAGCTTGATGATAGGGCTAGGCTGGCTCAGCAGTTCCCTCTGCAGATCCCATATCTCTGTTTTCTCTGCATCTGAAGTCCACATTAGCAGGTGGGTGTGCTGGCACACCTGTAACTTATGTCCACCTGACATTTATGTAAAATTTAGACACCTCAACTCTGGTCCTCTCACTTTTGACCCGGTTGCTTTAACCAAAATCTTCTATTTCTTGCTTTTTCCCCCTTGATATTTTTTATCATTTAAAATTTTTTAAATTTTTATATAATATATCTTAACTATATTCTGTTCTCTCACTCAATTCCTCCCAGATGCTTTCCACCTCTCCACCCACCCGTCTTCATAATGTTTCTTGCTCTATCTCTCAAAAAACAAAACACAACCCGACAAAATCAAAACAAATAAGCAACAACAAATACCAAACAAAACAGTGCAAAAACCATATAGAAATATGATGTCTATTTTGTGTAGGCCAATGCACCCGGACATGGGACCTGCCCTGGACTGCGATTGATATAATCAGTGTCATGGTGCTAAAATGAATGTCAAATATCTACCCAAGCCCAAATGCACATACCCCTTATCTGGTACTCCTTAAAGAGGAACTGCTGAAGACCAGAATATAAATTCTCACTTCCTGCCACCAAAGGAGTAATATTCAAAGCTCTGTATGTCTGGCAATGACCTCAGTGTTTAAATCATCCCAAGAATGCTAAATAACCTCCCAGATATGCCCAGCATCATACAAAGTACTAGAATGAAGCTGAAAATCTATCAGGGGAATAAAATCCTCCACAAATAATTACATACGTACTGCGCTGAGTTACAGCTGCAGTGTACTCAAGCAGTATGTGGTTCAACCTTGGTTTTCATCCCATATGGCATCAAAGTGAGCCTTTTTTCTGCAGAGTCAATCTAGAGACATAAGGTCCATGCATGAAGGAGTAAAAATACCATAGCTTTAGGTAACATCCCAACACCTGTCTTATGCTAGCACAAATGTCCCATGGGCTCCATAGGAGGCATTTGAATTTTCCCTCAGGGCCTACTTTTATGTGAGAGCAGACTGCTGCTATTGAGTAACTATAGCAGGCAAACAAGAACAAACCATTTGCCTGCTCAGGGCTGCTTCTTCTAAACTCACACTTATGAATGTCTTCTCTATCCTAGATGCAACAGAAATGTGATCTTCAGTCCCAAATAAAATGACTCGGATCCCACATCATGCCTAAGGTTAAGACTGTACTAAGTTAGACAGCACTGACCTCTAGCCTAAGAAGTATTAAGTAAGAAGAAAATATAAAGTGGCAGCTTGGTCCATATTTGAATTTCTAAAAGCTTGCCTAGTGTATGTACTAAGCCCCTACATATATCTAGAAAATATCAACAGAGCTATCATGTTCCAATGCTAAAAACTCCACACAATAGCACAGTGGAGGAATCTTCCCAGGAAGTAGAAGGCTAACAAATGCAGATCTTTGGTAAACTGCTCCAAATTTAACGAAGAGGATCTTCAATTTCCAGAACTTTAGATCAATGCATATGAAAACATTGAATATGTGATAGCCCACACATCTGTTAACCAAAGCAGAAGAAGCAATTCAGAAAGACATGCCTAACTGAAACCTCGATTTTTTTTTTAATTATCCATGGCTTTGCAATGGTTTAAGCTTTGTGATATCCATCTTATAGATTTACATCGCCACAAGAAGGTGTCACTTTGAATTATTGATAAATTAGTAGATCTGCAAGACCGGCTTTAAGTAGAAGGTTTATGAAAAGTGTTTACGGCAAGATCTACCAGGCTTCAGGCAGGATTGAAGTTGACTTTTATGATTTGCGATTGAATTGCTTAATGAACCAATGAGCACTTTATTTTCTGCCTTCAGCCATACATTTTTTAAATGATGCTTAACTATTAATCATCAGTGAAGCTGCCACAGGAAGTAAATATCTGAGCATATGTGAAACTAACCCCTTAAGAGGGCTATACTGTATGACCAGTAGAAAATATATAACAATTTTAGACTAACTCTTCAAATATACTCATGGGATTAGGAGCATTATTTTTAATATGAGAAACTATTAGGAACTTTCATTTGGTCACAAGAATATTCATATAGCCAAAGATAAAATTTGAGTTAGTGCTAATGGCACCCTTCTGTTAAATCAAAAGCAAGTGGTGTGATATTCACTAACCAGGCTCTTCTAACGTATGTTCACTTGTTTCTAAAAAGCTAACCCAGGCAAACAGAAGAAAGGAATAAAACTTTATTGCAAGTATTTGAAGACCTGACAAGGAGGAGTCTTTTTAAAAGTTCTTGGCATACTGAGAAACCAAATTATGGATGACTTCTAAAATCAAGAGAAGAGTCTTAGTTATCAATGATATTTACTTGGTCTTCTGTGGGAGTAGAAGACATAAGAGCTGGCCGTAATGGCTCATGGCTAGAAACTCAGCACTTGGAAGGCCAAGGCAGGAGGATCGGCATAAGTTCAAGACTAGCCTGGGCTAAAGCATGAGTCACTGTGCCAAAACAAACGAAAACAGATGATCACAAGTACAATGTTCTGTCTCCCAAACGTTCATGACATCAGTTAAAGGGGACAATAACCATTTCTGGCTTGACTGCACAGAAAAGGTCCACAGAAGTACAGTATTAACAAATTTAAATTTCCATTTGATCACATGTGGCTCCTGTAAACAAATTCTGATTCCACTGGGTCTGGTATCAGACAAGAAGAAACTCTGTTTTCTTGTCTTCTTTTCTTTTCCACTTTGGTTTTTGTTTATCTGTTCACTTGTTGACAGTGTCTCACTATGTGGTTCTGGCTGCTGTAGAGCCAAGTATGTAGACCAGGCTGGACTCAAACTTACAGAGCTCCACTTTGCCTTTGTTTCTTGCCTGTTGAGATTAAAGTGTGTTCCACCATAGCTGGCTGTAGATCCTACATTTCTAACACACTCCTAGATAAAGCCCACCCAAAAGGCCTGCTGCCCCACAGTGAGCACTGAGCCTTTATATCCATCATGGTCCTAGTTCAGGTCACAAAGCAGCAACAGTCAGGACACTAACAAAATGAAAAAATTTCAGACTACTGAATCAAAGCACACTCTATGTCTTAACTGACCCTGATCCTTGGTCACTCCTATACATGTTAGGTATTACTCTGGCTACAGATTAGTGATCCTCAAACGTAGATGTGCTTTGGATATGTCTTGGACATTTCTCAAAATAATACTGATTCCTGTGTTTGTACTTGTAAATTATGAGTCAATTTGCATCTGGCAAAATCTAAGCCTGGGTAGGTTCAAAGCCTGTCCAGGAGGTCCTAACATGCACCAACAGCTGAGAACCACTGCATGGGAATATAGGCTCTGCAAAAATAGGAATTCGGCTGTCACTGCTGAATTCCCAGTGCCTAGAAAAGTTCCTGGCACTGTTGACATCCCATAAATATATTTTGAGTGATCACATAAATAAAAGGAAGAAAAAGAGATCAAACCTCTGAGTGACTCACAAACAGTTTTCCTGGTGATATACCATGGTTGCCATCTTTCTGATCTTTCTGCCCAATGGGAAATTAGATTTTAGCACAGAATACTGTAGATAAAACCTGTCCCATCAAACTATGTTTGAAATACCTTTCATCATCACAGCAGCATAGTAAAGCTAGGCATATTAACACAATACTTGCATATTACAGAAGAAATCAGAAAACTGAAATTCAGCTATTAAATATGACAAAAACTAAAGTATGAGGTTGGCAACTGTATTAAAGGATTGCATTGACAGAGAAGGACTTGATTCTAAACCAATGTAAAATGGAAAGCATATTTTATGCACCCTAGAAATTAAAAAAATTCTTTGGGAATTTTGATTTGAAATTATCACAATATAATATCCCCAATGATTGTAAGTAGGAATACACCAAGTTTTATAGAAGATTCAAATGTATTTAATCTCAAAACAGAATATCACAGCAACATTAATTTTCTATCATACAAAAATAAACCTACCCCTCCATTTTTGTTGGACTATAATAAATGTATAAAGAAGAGAGAGGGTATGCCAACATTAGGAGACAGACATGTGTTGTCGTCACACTTCATTGCAGTAACACATCCTGCAGCATGTTCTTCAGGGAACTGTGGAATGTAGGGCACTGAATTAAAAGAGCTCCCTCCTAAACCAGTTCCTCAGGACATGTCTAACTGAATACTTAAATCAACGGGGTTAATTTTTAAGATGGCTCCATTCAAAGCTAAGCCTTCCCAAACACGCCAGAATCTACAGTTACGACAATAGGAAGTTAATCGCAAAGAAGTCAGTTCACTGAAAAGAGAAATGGGAACCACGGACTCGTTTTCTTGAAATAGACTTTGAAATGGGGCATTGCACATAAGGTGGGGGAAATAGCCAACTTTCTTGTCTTAAAAGTAAGGTACACATGTGACTAAAGTGAGCGGGAAGGATAAAATGCTGAGGCACTACGCTGGAATCTCTCAAGCTTCTCATTGTACTGACTTGTGTCTGAAGGTGAATGGACACAGTTGAAAGGGCTGTGTGGGTGGGAAGCATCAGGATACACAATTGTAACACTGTTTCTGTAACTCCAGCTAAGCAGAGTCCCAAAGTTACAATGGATTATTAAAGAAAATTAAATAGAACTAAACTGGATGCTATAATATGGGTCATTGTAAACACTGGAAAAACACCACATATGGATCATATTTTATTGATGCCCCAATATTAGAAAAAAGTCTAAACCAAACAAAGCAAATTATGTTGAGGCTTTTCGTAACCTAAAAATTCCTTGAAAATATGAAGAGATATTTGTTTATTTTTCCATCTATTGTTTATCTTTTGAACAGGTTTTATTTCCTATTTGCCTTTTTCATAACTTAAAAAAAATGCAAAGTATAAATATTTTGTTTTTTAATTTTTTTAATTTTATTTTTTACCTACAGCAAGAATAACCATGAAATAATCAGGAATTATATAAATGTTACATTCTTAATGTTTTGGCTATTTGTATTTGACAGCCTTGAAGAAGACATCTTTCCTATCTTGGTGCATCTAAATTTCTGAACATAAATCAATCTCTATGACATGTTGTCATTATCAACTTAAAACATCTATCTAGACCTAAAAACATCTTAACCACTAAACAACTAAGCTTCATTGTAAAACTAAATTATCTGGTCTTCAACTCCGTCAGAGACTTGAGAAGGAATAAACTTGATTACTTGAGTATGCCAGGAGTACAGGTTAGTAGCTTTCCAAATGACATGACAGAGTCAGTTTGCTATCTGTATAGTCACCCATAACTCTCTATAATGTTGGAGTATCTTCTTTAGCCTTTTGGCCCAATATATCTGACAGACATATTTGTGAGGTAGGAACTATTGAGGATTTGCTTATCCTGTCTTGGCAGAGTTTGACTGTTGACTCTGCCTGCATCCAAACTTGCCTCCCCCCCCCCTTACTTTTTTCCTTTCTTTCTTTCTTTCTTTTCTTTCTTTCTTTTCTTTTTTTTTTTTTTGGCAGAATTCTGTCTGAGGTAGAAATAAGAGCCTTTTGCCCAGTGGCTTTCTTTGCCACATTTGAAGCCATCTCCATAAGAAGGTTCATTGATGCTCATCATCCTCTTTGAGGTAGGCTGGGTGTTGCCAGGAGCTAACCTGTCTCATTGTCAATGCATCTTTAAAGTATATCCCACAGTTTTTCTGTCTGAGATCCTGCAAGCAGTAGATGGCAGTGAGGGCCCAAAGCTGCAGGGATCTCCTACAGTTCTTCCCAAGATGGCGGCTAATACGGGCTGTCCCCAGGGATTTTTCCATGGGTTTGCTGGGTTGCCAGGGGTTGAACCTACCCATACCCCACACTATTTGAATCCCTCTCACCTGAGAATCAGCAGCACTGGTGTTTTGTAGTTTTCAGTTTGGTCTTTAGGTCGCAGTATAGTTTGAATTTCCTGCTAATCAGATGCAGTGTGCTGTCAGTGCCACCATCTTGGAATCTCTATAAATATTTTAAATTCCCATAACATTATAAAAAAATCTATCATCTGTAATTATATTTTAATTTAAAAGTACATTATATGAAAATATTTTAAATCTATCATATTAAAGAAAGAAATATGCAAATTCAAAGAAATTCAAATCTAGATACTATAGTGGATGTGAAGGCAAGACATTAACCCTTTCCCAATGAGCAGTTATATTTGGTGCCTAAGTATCTAAAGATTATTAAGGAAGAATAGAATGAATTCTCAAGAGAAAGCATGTGGTGCAAGGCCCAAGGTTTTACTATAGGAATAAAGCACACTGCACTTAGTTGAATGGGGTTTTATATATGTTGGGATTGGATCCTGCCAGAGAACACGTGTATGCAGAAAAGTGTCTACAGTTACTGAGAATGTAGGCTCCTCAGAGATCTCACAGTTTTAACAATAATTCAACCAAACAGTTACAACCTAAAAAATGGAATTTTCACTTTCTTCTTAAATAAACAAACACGTGAAACACACAAATACACAAATTCATGATGGAGAAATGGGGTCTCTATGTACATTTTTATAAACTCCAGGAAGAACATCTTAAACGTATGCATACTCATCCTGGCTTGGGTCTCATTAGCTTTGGCCTGCTCCTATCCACACCCATAACTCCTACATCCAGAAGCCAATTAAATAAGAAGACCAGACAAGTATTTGACAAATTTGTACTCCAGAAATGCCCACTTTTTTTCTATCTTATTAATTTATTCAGATTACAACTCAATTGTTATCCCATCACTTTGTGTCCTCCCATTCCTCCTTCCCTCCCCCCACTTTCACCCTATTCCCCACCCCTAGGTCTACGACGGAGGGGGACCTCCTCCCCCACTTTACGGTCATAGGCTATCAAGTCTCATCTTGGTAGAATGCTTATTCTTTCTTTGAGTGCCACCAGGCCTCCCCACCCAGGGGAAGTAGTCAAATATGGGACACCAGAGTTCAGAGTTCATGTCAAAGTCAGTGCCCGCTCTCCACATAACTGTGGAGAATGTCGGAAACGACCACTTTTTAATGTGCCACAAAAACTTCAAGTATCATGACAAAGTTTTGGAGACATCAGTTGAAGATTAAAGTGTATTGCCTACCTACTATTAATTATATTCTTCATTCTCGGCTACGGACCATTGCCGAGGCTCTGGCCAGATGAACAGCCAACCAAGCCTGCGTGCCGTTCATATCCCCCTCATCTGTTCAACGGACTAAAGCAGAGCTCCTTTAGTTGGGAATGCCCTTCCTTCCCTGGCACAGATGCTACTCTTTCCCCCAGACTACTTTTTTTTCTGTCCTGGAGTGCATTCTTGTGACTTTACTTGGCTCAGCCCTAAAATTCCAAGCGCCATATCTTATACAGTACGTCATAAGTTTCCATTCTTCGTATTTCTAGTGGCGAGAAAATACAGGGGTATAAGCATCATCATATCTGATTTGGTAATGTTTGCTTGGGTGTGACATTCAAAATCACAAACAAAATAAAAGACACAAAACTTAATTAAATTTGTACCTAAAACTTTTCTACAAAAGACACTTTTAAACACATGGATATGGTCGCACCCATCTGTAATCCCAGTATTTAAGAGGTAGAGGCAGGAAGATAGTCATGAGATTGAGGCCTGCCTGAACTATTTACTTAGTTTTAGGGCAACCTGGACTACAGAGTGAGACACTGTCTCTAAAAAGAAAGCAAAGGAGAAATAGAGAGCAAAGAAGGAAGAAAATAGAAAAAAAAGAAAGACAATCTGGGCAAAGGTAAGCTATAAAATGGTAGAAAATATCTATAAGCTATATATCAGATAAAGGATTAAAATCCAGACTGTATGATAAGAATCCTACAACTCAGTGGCAACGAAATGAAACTCAACAAGTGGGTAAGTTACTTTAATAGACATTTTTCCCACCGAAAATACACAGAATGTCAGCAGCATTTGAGAAGATGCTTGGCACTACTAATGATCAGGATAATGCAAATTCATACCCCAGTAAGATGCAGTTTCATGTGCCACATCACAAGCACTGGTAAAGATATTGAGAAATGATTATCCTCATACAAAGTGGGCGACAATGTGAAGTGGTACAGGCAGGCACTGTAGAAATCAGCTATACAAGGAATGCAAAGCAATTCCACTTGTGCTTAATGACTTCAGTGATCTGAAAGCAAGGCTTCAAATATGTGTTCATCAACATGCAAAAAAAACCACTAATTGTTAACAATAGCTAAAGGTAAAATAATCCAAATATTTGTGCATTGATTAACTCACTGTATGTACATATAAGGAGTTAGCCTTAAAAAAGAATAATATTATAATACATGCTATAATATTGATGAACTTTGAGGAAAATATGTATGTGAAACCAGACCAAAAAAAAAAAAGGAAAATATTATATGACCCTACTGACATGAGGTACCTAGAGCAATTCCATTCATAGAGACAGAAAGCAGATCATGTTAGCCAGAAGCCATGGGCAGACAAGATGAAGGTCCTATTTAATGAGCACAAAGCTTCAGTTTGGGATGATGACCATATCCTGGAGATGGACAGTTGAGATGGATTCCTAGTATCAACATATTTAGTAATAGTGAACTATGCCACCTATGTGGAGATGTAATTCAGCCAGTAGAATACTTTCCTTACACAAAAAAAAGGCCTGGGGGTCAGCCCTAGAAGTCCACAAACCAAGCATGGTGGAGCATGCTCAGAATCCCAGCACCAGGAGGTGAAGATAGAAGGACCAGAAGTTCAACCTCAGCTATCTGAGATCCTATCCCAGAATTAGAAGTTGAATTAGGTATTACTGCTGTGTCTATTGAATTACAACAAAAGTACAATTGTTATTGTTATGCATTAGTAAACTCCGCTATATGCCTCCAGTATCATTTCTATTTGTGCTTTAATCTTTTCTTAGCACCAACTGAAATAACTTGGCTTACACATAGCCTCCTAAGGCTTAACAGACACAACCTAGTCTCATACTGTCTATGAATTTGTTATCTGCTTAAGATTTTCTCCAGTTTTACATATCACATCCAATTTGTCACTTACCCTTACAAAGTTATATTAATAAATACTAAGGAATAAAGATTCTTCAAAGAAATTTTCATGGTTTGGGAGTTAAGACAAAAATTACTGTTAATCTAAAGATCAAAAAATGTAATTGAAATGACAGTTCCTGACTAGGTGTGATGGTGCATGCCTGTAATCCCAGCACTTGGGGAGGCAGAGGAAGGTAGATCTCTGTGAGTTCGAGGCCAGCCTGGTCTACAAAGCGAGTCCATGACAGCCAAGGCTACACAGGAAAACCGTGTCTTGTGGAGGCTTGAGGGGAGAGACAGTTCCTGGAGCTTGGCAGCCCTGACTATGTGGATTTATATCTGCCAAGATTCAAAGGGGCATTCAGACAAAAAAATCAGTGGATGGAAGGAAGAATGAGAAAGGAGGGAGAAAAGAAGGGGGAAAACAGATTGGTTATTTAGACTTGAGGACATTTCTACAGATGCTAAAGGAAAAGCGAGATGCTGAAAGCAATCCAGAGGACATCAAAGGCCAATAAGTTACATCAGCAACTTTGCAGAGCAAGACTATCAGAAGGGAGCTGTTTTGTTTGCTTCCAAAATGGTAATGGTGACCAGATCCCCTAAGGCATGTGAGCAGTGAAATGTCAGCAGCCAATTTGTTCAAACGCCCCTCCAAGTCTATGAGAGCTAAACAAGTTAGATAAAAATAGAAACAGATTTGAAGGAGATACTTAAAAGACCAGTTTAAAAGGTTCAAATAATTATCACATGTGCCTATAGGTGATGTGAGCCTTTCTCTTTGAGGGCATGCATAAGAAAGCTGAGGAATTTAAAGACAAACAAAAGGCACTATTAGACAACCAGAAATGATATTATGGGTTGATCTCAAGCCTGACTTAGAATTTGGTCTGGTGGACGGCTATCTTTCAGGTGGGCTTGTCCCGTTCAGGATGGTGAATACACAGTTATTTCTATCAACCTTTGATTTTATCTTTATCAGTATCAGAGGTCCCTGAAACCTGGTGGCAATCAGAGGAAGGATAGCAGGTTACCAAGAAGAGACTTGATACCCTATGAGCATATAAAGGGGGAGGTGGTCCCCCTCAGTCAGAGTCATAGGGGAGGAGAGTAAGGGGAAAATGGGAAGGAGGGAGGAATGGGAGGATACAGGGGATGGGATAACCATTGAGATGTAATATGAATAAATTAACAAAATATATTTTTAAAAAGTTAAAAAAAGAAATGATTCCAACAAAGATAAAAAAAACTTTAAGAAAAACAGTTAAAAGGGAAAATTGATATAGATACTATAAAGAGTATTTAGCCTATATTCAATAAAGGTAAGAGGTCAGAATGAAAGGTGAACAGAGAGGAAAACAAAATTCAAAAGCATAAGCCTCAGAAACTAGGGAATGACAGCTCTTCTAGGAAAACATAGCATAGGTCACACCAACTGTCATGTGATACAGGTTATATCCCTCACCAGGGTCTATGGGAACAGAATTTCTCCAAATGAAGTAAGGCAAGAACCAGGAAGAAACATGTCCTAGAAAGAACATAAGTTGCCAAAACCAAAGCAAAGACACAGGAAGTGGTCTCCAACAAGTAGTAGGAATTAAAGATGCCTGTTCAGAGCAGAACTAGGACACCAGAAACCCAGTGACAACTTTAAAATGGAGGTTAAGAAGACACGGATGTGTGAAATGTTTCTCTATAAGGTGAGCCAATGATAATGAGAAGACTATTTAAGTTTCTCAGATTGGCAGTAAGAAGGACTCCTTTAGGATAAGTATGAATATGTGCATTTTCCCTGTTCATTACTTCATTAATGGATGCCTAGTATGGTAGCTAATTGTGAGTGTCAAATAGTCAGGATTTGAAATCAGCATGGAAACAGTTATCTGTCATATCTGCTGGAGTTTTTTGCTTTGTTTTTGTTTTATTTTGTTTTGTTTAGTCTGCTGGAGATTTTTCAAATCAAGTTAACTGAGGTAGAAAGACCAAATATAAATGTGTAGAAATGGGCAAGTCTCAAAATAAAACAAACAACAAAAATAAAAATGAGAAGTAAGCAGTGGTGTTCACCACTCTGGGCTTCCTGACTGCAGAGGCAGCACAGCCAGTCATCTCAAGTGCTTGCCTCCATGGCACCCATCATGATGGATTGTTCCCCAAAACTGAGTCAAATGAGCTTTTTCTTCTTTGTGTCACTTTTTTTTTCAGGTATCTTTTTTCAACAATTCAACACCTAGGTTGGATCTATAGTTTGCTATTGCTAATGATGCTGCAATAAATCAATATGTAAGTATCTGTGATATATTGACTGGTAGTCTTCAGGCAAATAAATGCCCAGGAGTGGTATGGAAGGTCCATATAGAACATGGGCCATGTTTATTTTTAGTTTTCTAAGAAATCTCCATACTCATTTCAGTAGCCGATGGAATAGTTTACCTCCCACCAGCCTGTGTAAAAGGCTTTCTCATTTCTAGCAGCCATATACACAGAAGGAATCACAGCATTTGAAGGAAAATGGATGCAACAGGAGATTATCATACTAAGTAAATTAAGATAACCTAAGAAACATAAATATCATATGTGTCCTCTCATTTTTCCTTCCTGGGTTTTATACAGAAGTTAGAGGAACAAACGTGGACTAAGAGGATCCAAGATGGAGGTGCCAATCACACACCACTTCTGATCAGCAAGTCAAGCAACCAAAAGACCAAGCTGAGAGCTACAAAACACTAGTGCTGCTGATTGCCAGGTGAGAGGGATGCACACTGTGTGGACCATGGGTGGGTCTGATGCCTGGCCACCCAGCTAACCCACAACAAAGTCCTGGGGGACAACTGCCATTATCCACCATCTTAAGAAAGACTGTGAGACCCCCATGTAGCTTGGGCTCTCTCTGCCCATCTGTTGCTTACCTGATCTGGGTCCCAGAGCAGGCAGGCAGAGCTGAGTCTCTGCACGGTCATGCTGCACATTATCTGCCATTCTGTGAGCAGCTTCCGGCTTTGGAAATCAATCTGGTGCTTTCTCAGGAAACTGGGAATAATTGTACCTCAAGACCCAGCCATACCACCCCTGGGAATATACCCAAAAGATGTTCTACCACACAACAAGAACATTTGCTCAACCATGTTCATAGCAGCCTTATTCATAATGGCCAGAACCTGGAAACAACCTAGATGTCCCTCAACTGAAGAATGGATAAAGAAACTGTGATACATTTACAGAATGGAATACTACTCAGCTATTAAAAACAAAGAAACCTTGAATTTTGCAGGCAAATGGATGGAAATAGAAAACATCATCCTGAGTGAGGTAACCCAGACCCAGAAAAACATGCATGCTACACACTCACTCATAAGTGGATATTAGCCACATAATACAGGATAACTTCACTACAATACAGAGACTGGTGCACCAACCAAGGACCATATATGATATGGACCTAGACCCTCTGCTCAGATGTAGATATGCGTCACAGTCTCTGTTGGTCCCACATTAGGGAAGTAGGATCTCCATCTGACATGGACTCTGCCCCCCCCCCAACTTTGATCACTTCCCCCTGGCAGGGCAGCCTTGCAAGGACACAGAGGAAGAGGATATAGGTAGTACCGATGAGACTTGATAGGCAGAGGTCAGATGTTAGGGGAGGAGGACTCCCCTTTCTGAGGACTAGGGGAGTGAGGGAGAGAGAGAGGGTAAGGAAGGGAGATCTAGAACTTGGTATATTGATGCATAATAAGTTTAATTTTAATACACTGATACAGAAGTCGAACTAAAAATTATTCTTCAGACACATTACATATATATTTCTATGCTAATATGAAGTATTGTACCCATACCATTCAAGTAGAATACAAGGTTTATTTCTAATCCATTGAAAGTGCTATTGCAGGCTGCTTAGGATAAGTAAGTTAATACAAGTTAATTGTTAGGTGATTAAATTATGGTCAAATCAATTACTAGTCTTTTTATCACAAGAATATATATCCTAGGTGGAACATATAGATATGATTCTAAAGAAAAATAAGATAAAATAGTTAGATATGGTCTTCAAAGACCTCAGAGACATACAGAATATAGCATTTAAAAGTGTTTTCATTATTTTAAAGACTCAGTGACAATGAGACAAGTTAACTCCTGGCAACATCAACCCTACCACAAAGAAGATGGTGAGAATAAAAAACCTCCTTATGGAGTTGGCTTCAAATGTGGCAAATAAGCCCCTAGACAAAATGCCCTCATTTGTACCACAGACATAATTCTTCCTAAAAATGGCCAAGCTTGGATGCAGGCAGAGTCCACAGCCAAACTCTGCCAAGACAGATAAACAAGTCCTCAATACTTCCTACCTCACAAATATGTCTGTCAGATATGTTAGGCCAGAAGGCTGAATATGATGCTCCAATGCTATAGAGAATTCTGGGTGACTGATCAGGCAGCAAACTGTCTCTGACATCTTCTCATTTTGAAAGCTGTCAACCTGCACTCCCTGTATACTCAGTTAATTAATTTTATTCCTCTCAAGTCTCTGATGGGGTTGAAGACCAGCTAATTTAATTTTACAATTAAGCTTAGTTGTTTAGGGGTTAATATGTTTTTAGGTCTAGATAGATGTTTTAAGTTCATAATGATGAGATATGATAGATATTGATTTGCATTCAGAATTTTAGACTCACCAAGATAGGAAAGATGTTTTCTTCAAAGCTGCCAAACACAAATAGCCGAAACATTATGAATGTAACTTTTATATAATTCCTGATAGTTTTGTGTTTCTTCTTGATGTAGGTAGTTTATTGTATATATGTGTAATAATATAAATGCATATATAGAAATATTTATTAATAAAGAAATATGATACATTTTAAATATGAAATAGAAAATAGCTTGAATTTCGTTTTTGCCTAAGAACATTTCCAAAGCTAAAAATAAATGTAAAATAAATGTGAGGTAATAAACTACGAAAAAAGTGGACTAATAAGGTTCAATAAGAGAAAATGTGGTTTTCAGAAACAACATGCTCAACATATGATATACATATATATATGCATATATAAAAACTTGTAGAAGTTAATTATTTTTTCAAAGTTAGCACATTTATTATAATTTATTAAGATTACATACCCATTTTTATCCCATCACTTGTATCTTCCTGTTCCCACCATCCCTCCCTCTTTCTCAAGGTTGTAAATGTTTTTTCTGGATTTCCAACTATGATGAGCTGGGATTCCAGATTAATTGTCTCTCACATGGATTAAGAAACCGAGTAAATAATGGATAAGGAGATCTCCAACATGGTGCAACAGTCAGCGGTCAGCAGGAAGATGGAAGGTATGAGCCTTTAAATGGGACTGGATGTGCATCGTGTGCCTCTCCCTTAATCGCTGCCCCATAGGGTTCTCCCTTCTTCTGTGGGAACACAGAGGTTAGACTGTATGAATCTGAAGCCACAAACCAACCCAGCTGCTCATAGGAGCTTTGCGAGAATGCCTACCACCCAGAGCTGGAGACCCTGGACTCTGCGTCATTCTCACGTGCCACGAAAGAAATAGCCTGGGCCCACGGGAAAGCAAAGTATACTCATTTCTCAGAGAGCTAACTCATGACTTCTGCAATTCTGTTCAAAACACTCCCTGCCCCAGTGGCATAGTGACAATCATTTCTCAAATCTTGACTTCTTTGTTTCTAAGATATTCAATATCCTATCTTATTGTTAATGTTTTAAATTGAACTAGAATTGCACTGCTTTTTTTCCCTACAGCCCCTCCCAGCTACCATGCTTCAAAGCCTTCTCATGTTGCCCCCAGTGTGTGTGTGTGTGTGTGTGTGTGTGTGTGTGTGTGAACACTAACCAAAGAAAAAGAGAATCTTGGACGTCTTTACAAGTAACAGACAGCAGAGAGAACGAGTTCTCTTCTTGGATTCCTAGAGGCTACACAATCAGATAGAATGCTACTTGAGTATACAACATTCAGTGAACATTAATGCTCTAAGCCGAGACGTGTATTAGCCAAGATTTGGCACATGAGACATCAGAGAGCATACAGCTTCAGCTTCTTTAGAATTTTAATGCACATGGGCAAGAAATTTTAATTTGCTATTTGCATTCTTTCAGATTTAATATTTTTGGACTTTAATTTGCAATTTTTCTGCCATACTGTAGAATAGCTGCCTTCTGTGTTTCTCTAGATGTCTGAGCAAGTCTTAGACACATTAGCACTTAGCCATTGATTAAAAAAAAAAACACTTTCATAGGATATATTTAGCATTCGTTTTAGAATCTAAAATGCTTTTTAAAGTAACTGAAAGAGTGGTTACCAGGTGCCCCACTTTCTTAAACTCAAAGATATAGAGACCAAAATGACTTTTAAAAATCTCACTGATTGAATGGAAGCTCTGTATTCATGAAACTTTCAACTCCTTTTATTCAAAGACTTGCTAACTAGGTCATAACTATCGGTAGCTCCCCCGTGTGCCATTTTGGCAGTAAATAGAGAAGCATGGGCCAAAGGAAAAAACAAAATTTGGTGAAATGTTTTGGCTAAGTTAATTCATCTGAAATCTCCAATTTTCACAAGCTCAGCATTTGATAAGGGCAAAATGACTTATTCGCTAATTAGCTGCTGCTGCATTGCAAAGACAAATGCATATATTCACAATTCCTATTTTTTTCAGTACATAACAGTCAGTAAAAGGGGGGCATATAAGTGAAGAAGGCAAATGTGTAAACACAACTATTTATGCACATGTGTGTTTGTGTATGTAATATGTATGTTGTTAATTCAGCAAATTGGCTGGATATGAATGTTTTTACAGAGAGGACATCTATAGAAACCCATTAGTTAAGAAAGAAAAGGCCTTTTCCAATTCTAAGAACAGCAGCTTGAATTTGATTAGTATCATTCACATTTAAATATTCATTTTCAATTTTCAGTATGATTGCAGTAATAATTGAATTTTTCTTTTGCACTGAAACCAAAAGCATATTTAGACTTAGATCTTATAAACTTAATTAAATTGATAAGCAAAGACACTGTATTCTCATTACTAGGAAATGCCAATGTTCTGTTATACTTTCAAGTAAAAAGAAAAAGAAATTTTGTCTTTGTTTTTCATTTTTAAATAACAATATGAGGAACAAAGAAATCATCTAACACATTTCACAGAGAGGTTTTGGTAAAAGCCTAGAGCTGTCAGGAGCTATTACCACAAATGGAGCCTGGCATTTCAAAGAAAGAAAAAGATTTAATTTGATTTCAAAAGATAAATTGAAATAGAAACCATGGAGATGGGAACCTTGTAATCCTACTGAAACAGAGGAAGGGCTTTCATAGCAATTATTCTCATTTCTAATGTACCGCATTTTGAAGGGAAAACATTATCCCTACACTGAGCAAGTGAGAAAGGGGAAATCGGTATGCAGGTCTGAATGATGATAGAGAAATTTGCATGGACTACTTCAAGAACCAGATGTGCTTTCTTTGATGTCCCTGCAAATGTAATTCTGAAGAGTCTACTTAAAAAATTTTAAAGATCCTGAGTTCATAGCAGATATAGATGCTTATATAACCAACCTCTGAATTTTACTTCTTTGGTAATGACCGTAGGAATTTTTTTCCATAAAAGGACCTGGCTCCTCTGAGGTGCCTCAGATAGTCCTAGTACAGAGTCAGGTCATGCTGTGTCATGGTGATTACATAACTGAAAGAAGGAATGCTCACACTAAGTACAACTTATCCACATCCTTTTTCCCAATCTGCTTTTACAAATACTCCTTTTTGAAAGAAGGAAGGCACAAAATATTCTTTTTCCAATAATAATAATAATAATAATAATAATAATAATAATAATAATAATAATAATTAGGGTAACAATATAAGTAAGGGACCTCTAGGAAAGCAGAAAGAATTTCATCTGTTATTCTACTATCAACTACGATTGGCAGAGTCGATGTTTTCCTAAAGCAGAGGGCCAATTCATTTTTGGAATTTCCCAAACACTAATCTGAGACCTAACTAAAAAAAAGCTGAAAATCATCTACCATTCAAACACAAGAAAACAGCTAGAGCTAAAAATCACAGTAACTGGTTTTCACTGCATAAAAATAATGTAATTATCTTCAGACATCAAATATTCAGATTAACAGATTTAATGTTGCTTTTCTTTTCTGCTTATATGAAAAGAAGTATAGCACAGCAGATAAAGATCCAGTCACACCCGGACTGAGGAGGCAGAAGTCAAAGACTCATAGGTTCAAGGCCTTCTCACCACCAGAAGACTCCACACCTGTGAGAGCAACTGGCATTGTACTTCATGGGAGACATAAATAAAGGTCTTACGGGATATTAAAGGGACAATTAATCAATTGTAGATATACCTACTATATTAAATACTAAATTAAAGCATCTTTTTCTTTAATGGTTAATTTAATTTTTTCTAAATTCTGATTAAAGGTTTTAACCTAAAAGCCAGTAAGATGGCTCAGTGATATTTGCCATGAAGCCTCATGATCTGACTTTGATCTCTGGAACCCACACAAGTGTGGAAGAAGAGGCCCCATTCCACAAAGTTGTCCTCTGTCCCCTACACACACCTGCCCTGGCACAGGCATGTACGTATCATACATCCACAAAATAAATAATTCTTTAAAAATAAGAAGCATCTAATCTACTGCTGTACTTTGTAACAGCAAGCGGGTGAGTATAACAGCTTCCAAAATTCAGAGGGACCTCTACAAGACAGAGACATCACGTGAAGCATACACAAGAATGAAGGTAATCTGGAGGCAAAATGTGCATCAAAAGGCAGTTGTATAATGATTGTCTTGGATAAAGAAAGATGGGATATGCACCCAAGTAGAACAGCAGAGAGAAGGATACAACAAAGGGCTCTGCAAAACCTCAGGATGAATGGGTATACCTTGCCAGAGCATCAGGATCTGAATAGTAGTGGAATACAGAAAAGAACCCAACATTTAACAGATTCTGCCATCTGGCTGCTGCATTCTGAAATGCCGAATGGCTCTCATGTGCTTGATGCCATGTTCAGGACTTTGTACACATTTCCCCCATCTACTCCCTAAAAACTCTCTGAATGCAAGACCTCAGAGATTAAGATATTGACTGTGTTATTTATTTTTGTACTGCTGTGACAACTCTGTGACCAAGGCAACTTGTAAAATGAATCACTTAGTGAGGGTTTACAGTTTTAGAGGGCGAGCCCATGACCATCATGACTGGGAGTGTGGCAGCAGGCAAGGAGCTACGGTGCTAGAGCAGTTGCTGAGAGCTTACAACTGATCATCAGGCAGGAGGTGAAGAAGAGGTGGAGGAGCTGCAGGTAGCACGGGAACGTTAAAACCTCAAAGCCCACTCCAGTGACACAGCTCCTCCATCAAAGCCTAATCCTTCCCAAACAATTCCACCAAGTGTGAAGCTGAGCATGCAAACAGATGAGGTTATGGGCTATCATTCAAACCACCACACTGAAGCTCAACACTCATAAGGAACTCTTCTTCATTCTGTGGTAGCGTGATAGACTCTGGTTCTAACTGAAGGTGACAGTGACAATCAAGTTCTTCCACAACATCATCTTTAAATTTTAGGGCCTTCTGTGAGATCAACACTGGGCAGTCCAGAGCTGCAAGGCGTGCTTGTAAATTCTATTAAGCAACTTTTTCCTCCTGGACAAAGTAATTTTAACACCCAAAGGACACTACTGCACAAGGAAAATCTTGTCTTACAACTGATTTTTATGAATATCACTCCCCAATCAAACAAGAGAATTCCTTTCCTGAAAATAATTAAAGAGACAAAAAATGAGGAGAAAAGTCACCCTTGTCCTCCCTTTGCAAAGCTTGAACCAGTCTTCCGATTTCTCCTTCTGCTCATTCGCTCACACTTCTAATGGCCAATGTGTGAGTTACATTATGACAAAGAAAATAGTATATGAGCAACATTTGGGGTTTTTTTTTGTTATAGTTCCTTAGAAATCTTGTCCAACGAAACATAGTAAATAATACACTTTGTAAGAAACAATCATTTGCTATTGATAAATAGTTAAGAACTTGAAAGAAATGACAGACAGAATTTAGCAAAGCGAATCTCACAAAGCAAGTCTGATTGAGTTTGTTTGCTGGCAATACTTTCTTCAAGGTAGTTAATAAAAACTATTCTCCATAAATTCAATATTTAATAGTACGCATCTAATGTTAAAACACAGTTATAGCACATGATATACTAAGGCATTTTAAAGATGTATTTTCTTTTTACTTATATATGTGGTGGGAAAGGTAAAGTGTATGTGAGTGCAAATGCCAAAAGAGGGTATCATATGCCCTGAAGTTGGAGTTATGAGAGTCTCTGCCCAATGGAGATACTGAGACACAAACTTAGTTCATCTGAAAGAGCAGCAAGTGCTTTTTACCATTGAGCTCCCACTCCAGTACTTAATACCATCTTATGAAAACTACAGTATGACAAGGAATTATGATAATTAGTAGCACTCTACATCTATAGTGTTCAAGGTATCTCTAATGACAAGTAATTAGTCTTTAAAATCATATTTGGAATACCTCCCAGAAAATGGGGAAATTGGTTGTCCTAATAATACTGAATAACATAATTGTATAAGTTGGGAAGATGTTTTTACTCAAATATTTAGTTTTCAAAGAGAAAAGAAAGGTGCTGAGACAGAGTCTAATAAAATATTTCACCAATGGCCATTTTAAAAATAGTATATTCAGAGCCAAGTTTTAAAAAAAATAAAAAGAAAGAAACCAAACTAAGTATCTCAAGCAGAGGAACTTTACCAGGAAATTTTTCACAGTTCTTAAAGTTGTTAGAAGAAAAAGATATGAAATTTTAAGGAACTTAAAGATAGCTGCAAAATGCAGCTACAATCTCAAGGTTTGGGGGCATAAGAGGAAAACGTTAGAGTTATAAAACCCAGAGGCTCAGAGAGGGACAGTGTAAACCAGTGCATGGATGGCAAAAGGGTTTGCTCTGACCATACAAGAAAGTAGAAAGCTGATAGCTATCCTGGAATGTGGGACCAAGGGCAGGGTATACAAAATCCACACTCTTCTGCAAGCCTTCTGTTCTCCTGGTGAAAAAGCCAGCCAGCAGGGGGCCTAGGACATGCACTTCGTTAAATTCTACTTCTTAACCCCACAAAAGAACAAAGAGGGAGAGATTGAGTAAGAAACTAATAAACAGCACTCTCTGGTACAAGAGAATGCTATTCCAATCTCCCCCTCCCCCCCCCCTCTCTAAATTTTTACTTAATGTGCTTGGGTATTTTGTCTGCAAGCATGTCTGTGTACCACATGCATGCCTGGTGGCCACAACATCCAGAAGAGGGTACCAGATGCCCCTGGAACTGAGAAACTGAGCTTGATGCTTGCAAGCTGCCTTGTGGGTGCTGAGAATTGAATCTGGGTCCTCTGGAAGAGCTGTCTGTGCTCTTAACTGTTGAGCCATCTCTTCAGTCTTTGTTCTAGTCAGTTTTTATATGAGTGAGATTTCAGTCCTCAAGCCTACAGGAATTAAATCTAGAAATAAGTGCTGAGCTGTTCCCTCCTTCTGTAAGCTATGTCATTCGGAGATTCAGGATGTAAGGAATAACTCCTCCCACAATGAAACATACATCCAACCTCAAGTCCTTAATAAATATTCCTCAGTCTTGATGATTTAATGATGATGCTTCACTCCCTATAAGATAATGACTTGATGACTCAAGCAAGAACAATATATTTTAATATTTAAAGCTCTGTTGCCACTAGAATTTAATTCCCACATATATTAATAGATTTTGTTTACAAAACCTTGTGAGAAAGGAGTTAAAGAGTCCCACATAAAAAACTATATTTCACCCCTACCCAGATCTAGCCAATGGACAGAACATTCTCCACAGTAGAGTGGAGAGTGGGGTATGACTTTCACACAAACTCTGGTGCCTCATATTTGACCACGTCCCCTGGAGGGGGAGACCTGGTGGCACTCAGAGGAAGGATAGCAGGCTACCAAGAAGAGACTTGATACCCTATGAACATATACAGGGGGAGGTAATCCCCCTCAGTCACAGTGATAGAGGAGGGGAATAAGAGGAAAATGGGAAGGAGGGAGGAATGGGAGGATACAAGGGATGGGATAACCATTGAGATGTAACAAGAATAAATTAATAAAAAAATTTTTAAAACTATATTTTTAAAAACTATAAACATTTGTCCTTATGCCCACAGGGTAGTACTTATCACACATCAAGAAAACTTCTTTTTCAATAAACAGAGATCACTACAGAAAACCATAACCGATCAAAATGCAGAGTTATGGAGTCTAGTGGATACATCTACAAACCACTTACATACCTAAGACTCAGGAATGCTGAGGAAAAAGACCCATAGAGGTCCAGACCATCAGGAAATTTGTTCTGAGACTGTGTCTCCTAGCAACATCAGAAGCTACACCCAGAACATCTCATCAACATGACTGCCAAAATATGAGCTGAACAAAGATGACACCAACAAACATGCCAAGCTGAACAGAGAAAATCCCACAGGGCCATCTAAGGAATGCTGAGAGTGGGAGAATTAGTTTTCCTCAGGGACAAGCACAGCATTTGGTTTTCCAGTGCCAAAGCATCGGCCCTGAAAACATAAACCACAGGTAACACTATATGTACTCAATGGGCTATATTTACAAATATATATGTATATGCAAATATATATGCATGTCACTAACGTTAGTGTAAAAAGAGGCCATGAATTTGAAGAATCGTGTGAAGTAATTTATGGGAAGGTCTAGAGGGAGGAAAGAAAAAGGAAAATGTTATAATTATAATCTCAAAATTGAATGCTACATTTCATCAGGATAAGATTTTGTAAGAGAAATAGAATGGACCATAAATTCAGGAAAGAAAAGATGGATCTGTGGAGGAAATGGAATGAAACATAAGTTCATAAAAGATCGAAGGAATAATGGAAATGTTCTTAAATGTCATTCTAAATAAATGAATTGAAAATAATTTAAGATATTCTTTGGTTGTATGTAAATATTCCTGTACAAACTGCTGTACCAGCCAAGGACAATGCGTGCAGTAAACCTAGACTCCCCATGCAGATCTACCCAATGGACGGTTCATTCTCCATGGTTGTCGGGGAGTGGGGACTGCCTCAGACATGAACTCTGGTGCCCCCTATTTGATCACTTCCCCTTAGTGGGGAAGCCTGGTGGCACTCAAAGGAAGGGGAAGCAGGCTATCTGGATGAGACCTGTGGTCATACAGTGTGAGAGGAGGTCCCCTTATGTCAGAGGTCTAGTAGAGTGGAATAGGGTGAAAAAGGGAGAGAGCAGGGAACAGGAAGGTAAAAGTGAGGGGATAACAATCAGGATGTAATCTGAATAAATTATAATAATAAAAAAAGAAAAGAAAAACCAAAAATATTATTGAAATTATCAACATATTTGGCCATCTAAAGATTATATCATTTGCACCTACTTAAAGTTTGAGGGAAAATGTTAGGTTTCAACTTAAGACTGTGTAAGACTCCATGGTTTGTCTTTGTTTCTAAAGTGTTTTATGAGGCATGCTAAAGTAAAGATTCAAAGGCTACAGACAAAGTGTTCAGCGATGATCTTCTATTCTATGTTGAGCTTTGTGTTTCTTACCTTTCATCCATCCCAGATACCTTCTTCTTTCTTCTATCCAATTTTTTTCTATTCTAAATCTTTTATTTAAAAAAAATTCTCTCAATCACACCTTTGAGTGAGTAAATTTACATTTATGCCTGAAAAGGCCATAATGAAGACCATTGTTCTATATGATAATTAAAAGTAGTAAAAGCTTAGTTTTAAATTCTGATAAGAAATAATCTCTCCTATGGATCATGAAGCTAGATAGAGGATCATGAGAGAAGACATCATAAGAGGTGGGGATAATGAATTACCTGTGACATGGAAGCAGAGAGGGGGCTATAGGAAAGTTAAACAACAAGAGGAAATCAAGGGGTAGAAACGGAGAGACAGGAGGTGGTTTCAGTCACCTGTGATCAAAGTTCCAGAAAGACTGAACTACTCTATAACAGCAAAATCTCATGCTGCCACATTATCCTGGCATGTCAATCATTCCCGTATGCGGAGTATCCCAGGTGTATATACTAGCTTTCTGTTAGGCACTTGGAGTCAGCTTGGTTACCCACTCTTGTTTAACACAGTATTTCTACTCAAATAAGTCACTGTATTTTCTAACTGCCTCAAAGTGCAAGAGTAGTGATGTTGATAATTTAGTGCGAAAATAAAGACCACAGTACAGTTCATGGATGTATATGCCCAATTAATGGCACACTAATAGAAAAGCCACGAAATATGGCTACAAAGAAATGAATTGAAAACATTGTGGCAGAGATCAAGGTGCTGTCACAGAAAGCATTCTGCCTCACTTATGAACTGAACCTTATCATAATAAGTACATGGGTACATAGGAGAAACACTGTAGATCGGATTTCATATGTCTGTGGTTTCAAGGATCCCTGGGCTATTAGAACATGTTTCCTACAAGGAAGGATGGACAACTGTATTCTATTCTGCCTACTTCCTTATTTCATACCCAGACAGCTGACTTGCTTAGTATGATTTGTCATCTCATCAACTGAGAAACTCTGTCACATAAATCACTTTCCCGGAGTCTTCTCTCACACAAAGCTTTCAGCCTCACACCACTGATTCATTTTAAGTCTGAAAGAGAACTTGCCTCAAAACATGAAAGTAAAATGTGAAAATATATGTATGTGAAGAATTTAAGTCCTAGCAAGTTAACATCTTTTAAATAGCTCTTTCAGAAAAAAAAATGTGAGATAATAAAATGTAGTCCTTCAAGAATGGATTCATGGCCATAGACCAGTCTGGAAGAGAATGAATGAGTCTAAAAGCAGCTTGGCAGTTAATTAGCTCTATGTCTACTTAATTCCACTCTCCAAAGCCTACCCAATGAGAACTGTCTAAAGAATAGGTGGAAATGCCTGGTTTCTAGAACCACCTCACCCAGGAGGTGGCATACTTCATAATGGCCAGATGTTCTTTGCAAACCATATTTTTAAAATATTAGTTCTTTAACTTTATTGATATTCAAATGATCAAGTCAGTAGACTTTTATATTTAAATATTCCACTGCTACAACATAATTATCATCAATATCAATTGAACTGTGAATTCAAACTATCTCTTTGACAGGATAATAAATAAGATTTACTCAAAACTATGTATAAGAGCATAAGCATGGATATCTTTCTTAACTTTCAGTTTTAGAAAATGTACGACTTTATTTCTTCAGAAGCCAGGCTGGCAGCATTTTCTCTGCAGGTAGGAGTACCTTGAAGTAAGAAGAATAACACTTCACACCACATCTCACACCCAAAATGTCAGTCTTATAGATTCATCCTGTGATAGCACAACAGGTAACTTCTCAGTCAGATTTTCTCCTCCCCTGATCCAAATAGATTAGAAGCGTGCATCACTTGCTTTAATAGGGAGACCAGACAATATTCACCTGGAAGCAAAAGGTGAAATGGTCTGAGGTCTGTAGTTCATTGCATTATAATTGCATTCTGTTGCCTGTGGCTTCTGCAATAATTAAAAGCACACTGACAGACTTAAACAAAACTATGAGAAAATGCCAGATTCCTCACTAAAAAGACAGCAAATTAGAGTAGCAAAGACTGTCAAAAGTTAGCTCCCTGAATGAACACTGGAAGATTTTGGAGGAAAATACGCACATCAAAAGTTAGAAACCAAAGCCAAATATAGTGCTGCACACCTTCAGGCCCAGCACTCAGGAGGGAGAGGCAGGCAAGTCTACAGAGTAAGTCTACAGTCTACATAGTTTACAGAGTAAGTTCTAGCACAGCCAGGGCTACACAGAGAAGCCCTGTCTTGAAAAAATAAACAATAAAACAAACAACAGAAACAATAGAAAACACACTCATTAGAGTTAAGATTTTCAAATTTGTTCATTTCAGGTCAAATGAAAATATCAATAATGCAAGTCTTTATCAGGCATATCTTCAGGGATAAACATTTCAATACATGTTGAATAAAGCACTAACCAAACTTGTTTCAATATGACAAACCAGTGATGCCTGAGTCAGATGGGCATGCTCTAAGGGCAAAGTATAACACACATTTGGAGAACAGTCCCTTATAGTTAATGCCAGCCCCTTGCTTCCATCAAATTACATTTTGATTACTTTCCTATTGAACTTCTGTCCATGGAGATGCTAATTTTAGAACTTAATTCTTCCGAGTGGCAGCAAGCTTGGCAAACAGGAACATCCAGAAGCCATGTTCTAGCTTAAGGAAAGGCTAGACACTCAAAACTGACAGGAATAAATGTATTTTCCTCCAGAAAACATTCAAGTGCCAGCTACTCGATATTTGTAATAATGAAAAACCACTTGATTTTTCAAAACTCAAATGTCACCTCACCAGATACTTGGCAAGTAATATATCTCCTTTCATACTCCTTCCTCTAATTAGTTAGCAGAGAGAGGAGGAAGAAGCCCAGATTGCTTTGGCTTGCACATTCCTGGAATTGAGAGCAAATGAGTTGTCTTAATATATCCTCAAGTACTGCAGTGACTGATTGCCTGGACTTTCTAAAAATAGATTACCAAACCATGTTCTACCTTGAGTTAAAACTCATTTCAATCAGTGCTACATAACTGGGTAGATGATTAGACTTGCAGGTTAACAATTAAAAATTTAAAGTGATTTTCCACAAGGCTTGGTGGTGCACATCTGTAATCTGAGCACCTGGGACGCTAAGGCCAGATGATCAGGTACTCAACCTCAAGTCCACCCTGGGCTATGGAGAGAGACTCCACCTCAAAACACAAAATAGATAAACAGATAAATAGGTAAAGATCATTTTCCTTATTTAAAATTATGGGTAAAATGTCTAGGTTAGGGATTTAAGTTTCTAAAAGGCAATACAAGTTTAAAATTTGTTTCATTAAATGGTCTTATTTTGCTAAACATCTCAAATATTTTTCTTTTCTGTGCTCTAGATGAACCATATTAAACTTTACTAATAAAAAGGTAGTTGTTGTCATTATTACCCTCTTGGTTTTGGAAGTTGGGACAGAATGTATGCTTTGTATCTTTATTGCTAAAGCACTTATTTACCACGCTGTTGTTGGGGACGGGGTCTCATCCATTGACTGTAGAGTTTACAGCTTAGCATTCTTCCATAAGAATTACACTTATCCAAAAACCACTTTCTTATGTAGGACCATGAGCTTTGTCTAACACAAACTTACATCAGAGACTGAATAAAGAAACTTACAAGGACCTCATCTCCTGCCCTCAATTTGGGAGCTCTCCGAATGCCATCTGAAACTTGCAGCAAACTTCTGCCTACACTCAGTTCTCTCGTGGGTATTATGGGAAGAACATGCTCCAGAAATTTTCTTACACTCTAATCTCTTTCTCAGAGTTAGTTTCCTGGGAAACCTGACCAAAAATAGGTGGTGCCTCTAATGATCTGAAAAGACAGACTTCAAAATTAGAATCTCAAATCTGAATCACCCACCAGCAAGCTGGCCGTGAGGATCCTGTGTCTGCTGGTAGGTGGGTTGTGGATAGTACAGAGCATGCTAAGGTGTAGCAATTGTTAAAAGTTTCACCAGTGTGAACTGCACTGGGATGCCAAGGAAGAGAAAGAAACTGTTGGGTGAGACTTGAGTGTTTGAGAAGCTTAAAGAGTAATAATTAGATAGATTATGGTCTCTGATGCCTCTTGCTAGTGCCATGGATGAAGTAGGGAAATGGAAATACAGAAATAAGGCCAAGTCTGTATCAATGGATGATAAAGTATTAATTTAGAGCACCTGGTCAGAAGTACTTTATATACACTCACTTTTCTTACAACCGAAAAACAGAACATACTGGAGGCCAGGACCAGGACAATTTCAAAGACAGGAGAATTCCAAAAAGGTTCAAAGCTCAGTGTCACCGTATCTGACCTTCTGATAAAGGATTTCTTGGGCAGAATAGGACTCTGAGATTTGTAATGAGAACATTAGGATCACTGTACACCAAAATCTCTAAAATTTGGGTTTCTCTGAAACCATTAAACTTGAAATGCATCCAACTTCCTCCTGCTAAAAGCCAACACTGCCTCTTTGCTGAAGATAATGCAGCACTGATGCTAAATGGCCCTTCTGAAGTAGAAAACCAAGTAAATGTTGCAGGGTAGGGGGTTGCAGCAGGAAACCAGATTATAAGCTTAGTGATGGATGTTGAATATGCTAAGTCAAGAGGAACAGACTGTAAAGTTCATCCTCTACTGCAGAGTTTGACATTGACAAAGACCTTGATGAATGATAGAAAAGCTATGACAAAGAAAGGCATGGTCAGTTCTGGGAGAGAAGAGTAAAAAAAAAAAATAGACCATGTGAGCAGACCCCTAAAATTGCTGTGGTAAAAGAAACAATAGAGTTAGTGAGGTTCATCACCAACATAAAGTATGAAGATTTTGAGATGGCATCTAGTGGGCATAAATTATAGAATTACATACCAGCCAACTGGCTAGCTATGTTCCTATAGAATCCTTAGAAAGTGCCCCATTCATAAAGACAATCTGGAATGTGCTGGTGAGAAGGGCACCGGCTTCTTAACGTCTCCCTACAGACCAGAACTGATATTGGCAGTGCTATTGTACAGCAGGGCTCCTGGACAACAGTGAGGGAACCACAGAGGGTAAAGTAACAGAGGCTGAGTAAATGGCAGTTGCTTAGGAGAAGCCATGTAGCAGTGTCCCAGGTCTGGTTTTGAGTGGTTCCACCAGATACATAGTATTACCCTATGCCATCAAATGACTGATCTTGTACCTGCTGATTGGTAAAAAATCCATAGTTGCCTACAAAACAAGATCCAATGCAGTGTCTAAGGTAGGAAGTAAAAAAAATATTACATTCACAGGTAAACAAAAAAGGTTGATGCCATCTTTCAAAATAAAATTGCTGCAAAAGTGATGACCTCTGCTATATTTCCATTTAATATATAAGTCTAAAAAAACAGATATTTTCTGGAAGATGACAATTAACTTCTAAAGCTAAACTAATTCTTAGCTTCAAAGATGATGTTGCACCAAATGTGGTTTACTTGCTAGAGCAAATTGATATGCTGAGTACATTATGGGCAGCAGTCTTTGGTCTCTATCAAAGAGAATGATTAGACACTATTCTTGTTCACTTGGAATAACTAATTGTATTTATGTTTATTACTCAAAACTGTTTAACTCTGCTTTCCCCTACTATAATGAAGTCTGAAGTGCTTTGGACCATGTGAGTATTTTGCATAGAATCTAACTGATCCACTATATTAATAGCATCATGCTCACTAAAAACAATGAACAAGAAGTACCAAACACCACAGAAACTTTGATAAGTGTTCCATGAAGAAGAATAGGAAATTTACAAAGACTAAGGAATCGTCTATATCAGTTTTAAAGTTTCTTTACTAAAGTCATGTTAGGACATCCCTTATAAGGCAAAAGATAAACCTTTACATCTCATGCTTCTCACCTGGTAGGTAAGCTGGGTTCTCAAGACAGCATATCCACATATGGGAATCAGCTCACCTAAGAGATAAGCACACACAGAGAGAGAGAGAGAGAGAGAGAGAGAGAGAGAGAGAGAGAAAGAGAGAGAGAGAGAGAGAGAGAAAGAGAGAGGGAGGGAGGGAGAGACAGAGAGAGAGAGAGAGAGAGAGAGAGAGAGAGAGAGAGAGAGAGAACAGCAAGTGTAAACTAAAATCTACATTGCACTGTGATGTTGCATGTGCTATTTCACCTGACTAGCAAATTGTATTGTGTGTATCTGTGTTAGGAAAAGATGATCCAGATGGCTCAGTGGTTAAGAGTGCTGCTTGCCCTTCCAAAGGTCCTGAGTTCAATTCCCAGCAACCACATGGTGGTTCACAACCATCTATAATGTAATCTGATGCCCTCTCCTGGCCTGCAGGTGTACATGCAGGCAGAACATTGTATACATAATAATAAATAAATCTTTAAAAAAAAAAAAAAAGGAAAAGATGATCCATTGAAAGGCTTATTATCTAGCCACAACATAAACCCCTGGAGTTCCAGATTAATACCAGACCCTGCAAAGGATAAGGACACAGCCTGTAGAGTCTGATGTGTTCACATAGCCAGAACAACTTATCATGGAGAGCTGAGATGTCAGACCACTCATCAGGTTAGGCAGACATAGCAGTAAACCAACATATGGTGGATCATTGGACATAAATAGAGGGTACACATAAGTGTGCATATACATGGTCTAAATAGATCATCATGTCTTCTATCACAGTGTGTCTTCCTAATAGCCCAGTGGGCTAGGGCCCTTATAACAAGTTATGTAGAAGAAAATGACATTAATTCATAAAACAGTTTACTTAATATAAGGTGCCAGATGAATATAAACTGCTGCTACAAGCCAGCCTCAACTCAGGTGGAGTTCCAAATTAGAGTGATGCTCAATGCTTTGAGCAGAAAGCATGGTGTTCATTATGTGAAAGAAGTTGCTTTAACACAAACATATACACACATATAAAAGCAATGGCTTGGCTAATAGGTGGGAAGCTGGGTTAATAGAAACAGGAAAAATGGGAGCAAAGATATGAAGATAAACTGAAATGTGAATATTATTGCATCAGGCGTTTGTGTTCACAAATGTCCATCCACCACAAAAGAAGCACTGACCTGCTGAATGCTCAGAATGAGATGGACAGTCCTGTCAGACTCTTTAATTAGCCTCACAGTACATTTATCTGGCATAGCTAAAACTACAGAAATGTAGATTAATTTAATAGCATTATACTTCATACAAAGCCTCTATTTATTAAGAATTACCTGGTGGCCATTGCCTAATATACAAATTAGAAATGATAAAACCACAATTGGAAGCTATCCTTTGGGTAGATGAATGAATCACTTGGAAGTCAATTAGAAAGTAATTTATCCATAATGTTATTGGCAAACAAATCAAGTAGGTGTTGGCTTTTCCTGATTTAGGATTCTTAGACTTTATCGCTAGCCTAAAGAGTATCCTGTTTTGAAAACTACCTAGTATCTAGCAGAACCACTTTATGGCAAAAGAAGGCAGCAGAGACTATATGGCCAATGAACTCAATGAACCTATCATAAAATATACAGTACAACCCAGAAACTTCTGGGTTAAAAATACAGCTAAAAAGCATTTATAAGAATATTATATGGCCAACTTAAAGATTTCCTACAAGACAGAGATACATAATTTGAGATGTAAATATATAATAAACCAATAACTGTTATGGACCTATGTCTCATCTCCAACTCTTAGAGTGAGTCAGGGGAGCATAGCATAGGAGCCAATGTCATTCTGTTTATCACCATTCTCAGGGAGCTTTGGGGGGAATCTGTCTTCTTCTGCCTATGACTTGAGCTTGGACCTACCAGGGCTCTAAGAGTTCCAGGAAGTTTTAAACTACATCAGCTACCAGCCATTTGGGTTTCCTTGTACGAAAATACAAATAGCAAAGGAAAGGAGCCACAAGTATAGGAGTAATTTACACTGATTATCGATGCTAGAGTTACAGAATATAGTCAAGAAAATTACATTTGAAGTACAGATACTTTACTGGGACGTCTGTTGGCACTCCTTACTCAGCTTGACACATGCTAAAAGAAGCTATTCTAAAGGATGCATTGGCTTACTCAACACCACACGCAAATCAAGAAGATTTAAAAAATAGGGAAAATATTTTGAACAAATGACAAAAAAAAGGATATTTATTGGCTGTGTGTGTGTGTGTGTGTATATATATATATATATATATATATATATATATATATATATATATATATATGAATCAGTAGCAGAATGCTTGCCTAGCATGCATGAGATCCTTTGTTCAATTCCCAGTATTAGCAAAAGAAAGGGGGGAGTGTTGTTTGGGTTGTTGTGGTGGTGTTTTGTTTTGTTTTAGTAATCCTGAGACCAGATAGAAAAGTTTAACTGTGGCGTATTCCAATAAATTTTCTTTTGTTAATTTCCAGAGTAAACTACCCCTCCGACTAGAATTCAAGAGGCTGAGCTCTCAAAAGAGGTACACTTACAACACAGATTAAATGGACCTGAGCAATGCAGTGTGTGGGTGCAGTGGGTCAACATTAAGACACTCCCCTCAAGATGCACCCAGTCCCCCGGCTTCATTGAGCATTGGCTGCTGATTTCTGTGGGAATTTTTTGTCTCCTCACAGAACTGCCTAATTCCAGATTACCTGCATTTCCAAGGGTGGCCCACATCTAATGACAGGCTGACTCAAGTCACGTGACCTTATCAGTGCGCTGTGTTACTACTGGCCAAGGGTTAGGCGCCAAATGTGTTGCAGTTAAGTTTCTTCTTTAGTCTCTTTCTTGGTCTCTCCATCCTCTCACAGTGCATGTCACTAAAACTACAACCGACTTTGCATGTAAATCCTTTCAAGGGTATTTTGGTGGTGGGTTTTTTTTTTTGAGGGGTGGCAGCAAATACAAAAGTGCTATAACCACAATATCACATAATTGGTGTTTTAATCTTTCCTCAGCAATGGTTCCTTTAAAAAAAAAAAAGCAACATTCTCATGACAAGTTTAGGGGATAGAAACTGTTGTTATTTCTACTTCATAAATAATAGAAGCATGTTTAAAGGGGTTGAATTGATTCCCTAAGCACACAGAGAAGCTTTTAATTAGGAATTTATATTTCATCTCATTTCAGAAAATGATATAAATGCATTGTCCAAATTTCATGACAGAGTAGTTTGGGCTAAAAATATGACTTTTTTCAATGCTAGTATTCAAATGTTTACTTCAGTGTGCAAAAATGCACCCCTCTCTCTGCCATTAACCCTAATAAAAACTCACTGTCTAAGCAAGTTAGATTTCTGTGCAATCATTACTTGGTCTGTCACTGGTGTTCTTCTTGGCATCAATAGACACATGTATGTGTTCTGCGTCTCCCCAGAAAAGTTTGTCACACAAATAAAGACCAGGACCAGAGACATGAAAAGAATTCTGTCACCCTTTTATAATGGCATCTCTAAAGGATTTTTAGAACTCTGGAATATTTGTCACTGCTCAGATTTATCATTTCCAGCTAACTATAAAACAAAGGGAAATGTCTTCATCTGGGTTTATACCTCCAATAAGCCAAGCAGATCTCAAAACACCAAGAATAACAGTTTTACAGCAAAGGGAAGCAGGACTATGGGAAGAGATCTTTGAAGAATTCTTCAAAGACTGGGTGGTAGCAGAAACCAGAGAACAACCAGCAGCCTCAAAGCCAGCAGCATCCCTCTAAACAAAGCCAGCTAGGGCCTGAGAAAGACCTGGCTAGGAGTCATAGCCTCTAGCCTAGCAGTGCACTTCAGAGCCTACCTCTTAGCATCCTCTCTTCTCATTCGACTGTAAAACATCTGCCTCACAGTGTTCACACTCAGACACATGTTCTAAAAACACAGACACTGGGTATTGTCTCTGTGTGACTTATATCTAACACATTTAACCCCCAAAAAATACTAACTTACTGTCTCCAAAACAATTATTGTTTAAACATCTATGTATCAAAAATAAGATAACTTAATTAAAGCACTTTTTTCATTAAGGTCTGCTGTTTCCATCTTCAGTTCACTGGTCAAAAGGTACCCCCTGAGGCCTTATTGGAAGCTGGAGCAAACACGATTTTTTTTTCCCCAGGGCTTTAGCAGATCTCCCAGTAGATGAGTTAGGCAGTCAACCAAGCATTTGGTTGCAACAGATCCTGAAAGTAAGTTAGGCATATCCAGCATACCCTCATAAAAATTACTTATAACTCCTGTTCCATCAAGTTCCTAGGTATTAAAAGAATTGTGCGTTACAGATGAAGTGGGGAACAGATGTGCGTGTTTGCCAGAGGTGTGATGAGCGAGGATAATGGTTCTGTACTGAAGTGCAGCTAAATGTCACAGATGCTAAATTAGCTGCTTCACATACTTCTGACTTGCTATGCTGAACAAGTGGGCAAAGAAACAGAAGTATGGCCATAGTCTAAAGAAATTTGGTTTTTATTTCTATTACAAAGTGTCAATCTTCTCCCTTTCTCTAACTTTGTTTGGAAACAAGCAGAAGTTAACAGATGGTTACTGCCAAAGAGTAAAATTACTAAATTTTTAAATATTGTATCTATGACATTTAGAAATAAGTCCAAAAAGGATAACGCAAGCACCTATACCACATTGTAACTCTCTTATGTTTATGAGTGACTGGCATTTTATATTCAATTTCTGTTTCCTATTGCTACAAAAATTCTCAATAAATGATGAAGATATTACATTAGAGTTTCTAGAAAAAGAAATGGTAACTTCCTTCATAATTTGTTTTTCTAAACTCCAGGGCCAAGTAACAGAGAATCACAATCTATGTGAAGGCTTCTCCTTAAGGACCAACTTCCTCAAAATCTCTGATCCCTAGAACATTCTAAATGTGTTCTTGCTTTATGTCATCAGACATTTTTTGGTTCACAGAGAACTAAGCAGAACTTTAACTATTGGGCTCTTTCTAGATTATCAATTGAAGTCATCAAGAGGATTTTAGACAGCCATTCTTTGAATACTCTGAAGTTTCAAAGGGCCACCAATGGCACATCCAGACATAGTGAAGGAAGACTGTAAAAGTCCCAAAGCAAATGCAGGAATCAGACATTACACTGCTGGCAATAGTAAGAGCCCAGCAGAGTGAGGCCCAGCCACAGAGACCCAGCAAAAGAGAAGTGAGGTCACAGCTGTATTACTCAAGCAGATTGTTCAGGAGCATGGAGTGAATGGGTTGTGCCTTCGGCTACCTGTGGTCCCCTCTTGTCTTTGGAGCCAAACACTACACCTTTCTAATGGTACTGTGGTCTTTTTCAACTCGACGTTATCTAGTCAAAGTCTCTTTCCAACAGCCAGAAACTCTATTTATTCATTAGAGTTTCACAGTTCATCCATTTCTACTTGTCTTACATAGTGTTTTCACTTTTGTTTGTTAAAATAGTATTTTGAATTTTTATTTCCCTGAGGCGCTACCTCATTTGACTTAGTGCCATGTTTGATCTTTTTTTCCTATTTTACTTTTCTTTACTCTTTAAAATTACATTTTGGGATTTTCCAAAAAATACAAACAGCCAAAATGCTAAGAATGTAACACATATAATTCCTGATTGTGTCATGATTCTTCTTGCTATAGGTAGCTTATTGTATATGTGTGTAATAATATAAATGTATATGTAAAAATATTTAATAAAAACACCAAATAAATAAATACATAAAAATAATGTTAACAATGTATAATCTTCTCCAACTATATATAAAAATAAAATAAAAAATTCAAATATTTTTCTTTAAAATATTATTTTACTTACTATTATAAATATTATTTTAATTATATTTTATTTTATTTGTGTGTTGGTCATAGTATATTGATGTGTATGGGTGGCCCATGCTATAGCACACATAAATTTTTATTTTATTATTATTTTTAGAGTGGGCACAGGCCTAATGTGTATATGGAGGTCAGGGGTGTTGTCAACTTGACACAAACTAGAGTCACCTGGAAAGAGGGAACCTCAGGTACAGAAAATGCCTTCATCAGATTGACCTGTGGGTATATATCTGGAGTTGTTTTCTTGGTTAATAATTGGTGAGGGAAGACTCAGCCCACTGTGGGTCCTGGACAGAGAGAGAGAGAGAGAGAGAGAGAGAGAGAGAGAGACAGAGACAGAGACAGAGACAGAGACAGAGACAGAGACAGAGACAGACAGACAGACAGACAGACAGACACAGAGACAGAGAAACAGAGACAGAGAGACAGAGACAGACCGAGACAGAGAGAAAGAAAGAGGGAGGGAGAAAATGAGGGAGGGAGGGAAGGGGAAAGAGAGACAGAGAGGCAGAGACAGAAAGAGAAAGGGAGAGAGAGAGAGAGAGAGAGAGAGAGAGAGAGAGAGAGAGAGAGGAAATGAAACTGAGAAAGTCAGTAAGCAGCTGTCCTCCTTGAGTTTCTGCCCTGGCTTCTCTCAGTGATGAGTTAGGATAAGGATAGTAAACCAAGTAAACTCTTTCCAAGTTTCCCACGTTCCCAAGTTTCTTTTGTTACAGTGTTTATCACAGGAAGAGAAATCAAACTGGGACAATTTGGGGGAGCTACTTCTTTCTACCAATGTTTCTGGGATCAAGCAAAGATGATTTTTCTGGAGTGATAAGTGCTTTGACGAACTGAACCATCTTGCCCACTCACTGGCCTCACTTTATTTGCATAATTGTCAATAAAGCAACATCTCTCACATCATGCTTCACAGATGTTTCCGTGAGTACTAAACATTAACAAAATAACAGGAAAGTTGAACATGCTCTCTCCAGCACGTCACAGGATCTGTAATGCACCCAAATGATTATGACTAAGAGAAACAAGCCCTTTTCCTACATTTTATACTCATAGAAACCTTTTTTTCCTGGAGAATTTTCCACTATGCTTCCTTAAGGCATAGTTTAGAAAATGCTGCACTGTGGGGATGGGTGGGAGATTGGCAGCAAGTAATAATGCTTGCCATATGAGGAACTCAGTTGAAATCCTGAGCACCCATGTACAAAGCCAGGTGTAGTACAACATGTCTGTAATCTGAGTGTTAGGGAGGCAGAGACAGGGGGATCATGAATTTCATTGGCTAGCCAACCTAGATAAATAAGTGAGCACCAAATTCAGTGAAAGACCCTATCTTAAAACGTTAAGTAGAAAACAGTGAGGAAGATACACAGCACCAGACTCACACATGTGAATGTACATGTGTAAACTCACACATATGAGAATGTGGTCCCACAGTTACCTTTCTTAAATGAGAATAAAATCAAATTTTCTCCAGTCAAGAACTCTTCAGTCATGATGATAGCTTCTCAGTGAGAGTAGCAGAGCCCAAATCCAAACTGCACTCCTTTTTGCGAAGTTGCTGAACCAGCACTTGATTTAAATTTTTAATGCTTACGTACCAACCAAGGACCATGCACGCTAAGGACCTAGACCCTCTGCTCATATGTAGTAAATAGGAAGCACAATTTCCCTGTGGGTCACCTAATATGGGGAGTAGAGACTATTTCTGACATGGACTCTGGTGCCACTCATGGATCACTTCCTCCTGGTGGGGCTGCCTTGCCAGGCCAGAGAAAGAGGATACAAGTAGTCCAGATGAGACTTGATAGGCTGAGGTCACATGATAGGGGAAGAAGGCTCCTGCTGTTTGAGAGGGGGGGGCAGGGGGAGGGTATGAGAAAGGGAGGGTGGGACCAGGAGACAACAAGGGAGGGGGCTACAATTGGGATGTAAAGTGAACAAATTAAAAATAAAATAAATTAATTAATTAAAATCAAAGCACTGCTATTTGTAACGTAGAAATTACATAAAATTCAAATTTCAGTGCATAAGTTCACTTCTCAATGACTGGATCCCTCAACCAGGGATCAGGCCTTTGAGCCAGAAGCCTGCCGGAAAATATTTGATATCTATTTTAGTTAGAGTTACTATTGCAGTAATGAGACACCATGACCAAAACAAGTTGAAGAGGAAAGGGTTTATTTGGCTTACATTTCCACATGATTATTCATCATCAAAGGAAGTCGGGACAGGAACTCAAGGAGGACAGAAACCTGGAGGCAGGATGGGGGGTCACTTACTGACTTTCTCCATATGGCTTGTTCAGACTGCTTTCTTATAGAACCTAGGACCACCAGAGATAGCGCCACCCACAGTGGGCTGGGGCCTCCCCCACCAATCACTAAGGAAGAAAATGCCCTATAGAAGATTCCAAGGTGGCGACGCCGAACAGGCACTGTATCTGATCTACTGCACAGAGACTAGGGACCTGACTGGGAGCCACAGACCACAAGACTGGGAGAACATTAGGTGAGAGGGGTCCTGCACAGTGCATACCACAGGCAGGTCTGGCCTTTGGTCATCCAACGGCCCACAGAGGACAGGAGCCCAGTTCCCAGAATCTGGGCTGGAAACCACCTGCAAACTGCAGCTGGGCTCTATAACATGAACTTGGTATATGGGACTGAACTCCAGTCAGTGAAGTACCAGAGCTCCTGACCCATAAAAATCTCAGGGAAACAGGTAGATCTGTACTCAGACCCTGCCCCCAACCCTGCGCCAGTCCACAGAAATCCCCAGTTGCCACATGGGTGCCCAGGCAGCTGTGGACACCTTATCCAGCCACAGCTGCATGTTCTGAACAGGACTGGGCAGGGACCTAGCTACTGGCCCCAGCGGACTGTTCCTGTACAAACGGGCAGAACAGACCTGGCCTGGCCAGGCTTCAGAGCCCAGCAGGGCCTCCCACACTCTTGGGAGAGGCTGGGCAGGACTTAGGGGAAAGGGCAGAAAACTAACTAGCCATCCCAACCCAATGTGAGTTCTTATGCCATCAGACGGGACAGAGCCACCACAATTGAGTGTTCAGAATGGGACCAGGCAGGAACCTAGCTATGGGTCCCAGCAGGCTGTCCCTGCACAATTGGGCAGAATGGACCCAGCCTAGCCAGGTTCTACAGCCTAGCAGGGGCTCCCATCCTCTCAGAAGAGGCTAGACAGGCCTGAGAGGACAAGACAGGAAATTAACCAGGCACCCCAATCCAGAGGGACTGAATCTCCACAATCGCATGGTCTGAACAGGACCAGGAAGGAACCTAGCTACCTGCCACAGCAGAGTGTTCCTGCACAATTGCACAGATCTGACCTGGCCTACCCAGTCTCCACAGCCCAGAAGGGCCTGCCATGCTCTCAGGAGAGACTGGGCAGGTCTGAGGGGATAGGGCAGAAATCCAGCCAACCAACAACAATCAGAAGGCAGTAGCTGATCTCTTCCTGGCAGGCAGACCCTAAGCCCCACTGCCTGGATGGATCAGGCAGAAACCTAAACAACTGCTAAAAGCCAGCAGGGGTTCAGGCACAGTAGAGTGATCTGAGCCTAGGATCCAAAGCCACAAGGACCAAGGACAGGGTATTCAAAGCCTAGCCAAAGACAGGATAGCTGGCTTTACATACACCACCTCGAACTGATCCTGGGGCTGCAGAGCAACAGCAACTATATATACTGACCCTGTGGGGAGCCCAGGGCGTGGAGTAAAGACTCCTAGATCTGAAATCAGGTCAGTTCCCTGTTCCGAGGAAGAGTTTCCTGATCCCCATAGGCAAGGGCCCTCAACCTATAATCACTCACCAACAATCCACTCTCAATGACCAGTGAAGGACACCAGAAGCTACCTCTCAACATCAGAGACAGCAAGATGACTAAAAGTCAGCATAAAAAACACAAAACAAAAACAAAAAACAAAACAATATGGCACCTCCAGATCCCAGCTATCCCAAAGAAAGCAACCCTGGGACTTCAAACACAATTAAAATACAAGAAAATGAGCTCAAATCCTTAGCAATGAAGATGACAATGGAGGAAACAAATAAAATCCATAAACAAATATAGGAAGATGCTGTCAAACAGGTTGACTACATTAAAGAGGCCTATAGAGAGGCACTGGAAGAAATTAAGGAAAATACAATCAGATGAAAGGAATCAATAAAATAGTTCAAGATCTGAAGAGCTACAGAGAAGCACTGGAAGAAACTCAGGAATATACAAACAATCAGATGAAGGAAATCAATAAAACACTTAAATATCTGAAGATGAAAATGGAAACAATGATAAAGACACAGACAGAAAAAAAGGAACAAGAGAAGTTAGAGAAGAAAAACAAACAACACAAAGGTAAGCTTCTCTAACAGAATTGAAGAGATGGAGGAACAAATCTCGGGACTAGAAGATACAATCATAGAACTTGAAGCAATCATTAAAGAAAATGCTAAATCTGAAACATTTCTGTCACAAAACATCCAAGAAAGCCAAGACACCATGAAAAGATGAAACCTGAGGATAATAGGCATTGAGAAAAGAGAAGACACCTGACTCCAAGGCCCAGGAAATATTTTTAACAAAATCATAGAAGAAAATTTCCCCCAATTTAAAGGAGATGCATATAAACATACAAGAGGCCTACAGAACACAAAATAGAATAGACCAGGAAAGAAAATCTTTCTGCCACATAATAATCAAAGCAAAATATACAGAACAAAGGAAAAATATTAAAAGCACCAAGGGAAATGGACCAAGTAAGATATAATGGCAAACCTATCAGAATTACACTCAACTGTTCAGCAGAGACCATAAAAGCCAGAATGGCCTGGATAGAGGTTCTACAAACCCTGAGAGACCACAGATGCCAGGCCAGACTACTATAGCCAGTGAAAATCAACAAGATAGACAAACCATTAGCCAAACTAACTAAAAGGTAAAGAGACAGTATCCAAATAACAAAATCAGAAATGAAAAAGGAGACATAATAACAGACACTGAAGAAATACAAAGAATCATAATATCCTACTTCAAAGGCATATATGATACAAAATTTGAAAATCTAAGTGAAATGGACAATTTTCTTGATTGATTGTACTTGACAAAATTGATCAAGATCAGATAAACAAATTAAATACTCCTATTTCTCCTAGAGAAATAGAAACATTCATTAAAAGTCTCCCAAACAAAAAAACCCAGAACCAGATAGTTTCAGCACAAAATTCTACCAGACCTTCAAAAAATGCTAATACTGATACTTTTCAAACTACTCCAAAAGATAGAAATGGATGGAACATTACCATACTCATTCTATGAGTCCATAGTCACTTTGATACCTAAGCCTCACAAGAACCCAACAAAGAAAGAGAATTCCAGACCAATTTCTCTTATGAACATTAATGCAAAAATACTCAATAAAGTACTCACAAACTGAATAAAAGAACACATCAAAGCTATCATTCACCAAGACCAAGTAGGCTTCATTCCAGGCAAGCAGGGATGGTTTAATGTGTGGAAGTCCATCAATGTAACCCATCATATAAACAAACTGAAAAAAAAAAACCACTTTATCAGAAAAAAGCATTTGACAAAATCTAACACACACTCATACTTAAAGTTTTAGAGACATCAGGGATACAAGGCACATACTTAAACATAATAAAGGCTATATACAGCAAACCAATACCCAACATCAAATTAAATGGAGAGATACACAAGGAAATTCCTCTAAAATTGTGGTTCATGCAAGGCTGCCTACTTTCTCCACATTTCTCCAACATAGTTCTCAAAGTTGTAGCTAGTGCAATAAGACAGCAAAAGGATATCAAGGGGATCCAAATGGGAAAGGAGGAAGTCAAATTATCCCTATTTGCAGATGATATGATAGTATACATAAGTGTATGTATGGCTGTACTAGTTTGCATTCCCACCAGCAATGAAGGAGTGTTCCTCTCCACATCCTCACAAGCATGTTACTTGAATTTTTGATCATAGCCATTCTGATGGGTGTAAGATGGAATCTCAGAGTTGTTTTGACTTGCATTTCCCTGATGACTAAGGAGAACAACAGCAAAAATTTTAATTGCATTTCAAGAAAGATTTCCATGGCTTATCAATCTCAAAAGCTCTGTGTTTTATCTTTTCTTAAAGATGTTTGAGGGTTCTTAATATATACATTTGCATCTTTAGAGATAAATTTATTGACTGCATTTACTGGAAAATAGTCCTTCCACAAAGGGAATGTAAAATTTTCTGCTGAAAATTATACTTATTTCCTCTATAGAATTTTACTGCTAAATTAATTTCTTAAATTGTTGATTTAAGTGTTCATGCTTTTCTGATAACCCAAAATATCCCTTACATGTAAGATCATTTTGATAGGGCAGAGATGTAAACTTTAGGCACTAAGCAGTAATGTCCAAACTATACATAAATGGAAGAAAATACCAGCCATTTCCACATGACTGCATGGCTTGCCTTCTTGTTAGTCACAGTTCCACAGAGGAATCTTAAGACCCAAAAGCCCTCAGCTCAGTGGTAGCCTCTTTGTGGAATATATTTCAGAGCTGGAAAATGAAGAGAAATACTTACATGCAGGTCAGAGCTACATGTGTTAATAACAAAACATTCACAATGTAGAACTATCAGACCTTTATGCATCAGGCATTTTTATCAACATGTTTTTCCGACAGCTCAAATGTAGTATTTTCCAGCTAAAGATCAGATACATAGAAGCCCCAAGTTTATTTATAAACCAAAATGTCAGCTTACTAATAAGAGAAGATATTAAAATGTCAAAATCATCCCTCTAACATCTACATTCTGCCTTCCCTAAGGTTGGAAGTAGCACTTCTGGATGTCTGTGTGAGGAGCCCTGGGCACAACACAAAATCCACCACTTCCGAGAACTGTGGATATGAAAAGACTTGACAAACTGCCTTACTCTGAACTCAAGTGACAGATACAATCGTGAGCCTTTCCCATTATCATGAGGCTTCTATTTTGCAAGGTCATGGAGAAGAAAATCTAAGCCAGATGCATAGCTCACTATTATGATCTCAGCAGTTAAGAGGCTGAGATGGGAGGATGGTTGAGACCTCAAAGCCAGCTGGGGTTACAGTGAGACTTTGTCTCAAAAATCAGAAGGTAATTTTACAAGAATTCCCCAATGCTCAATTCAGCAGCACATATACTAAAGCTGGATCAATACAGAAGAAGCTGGAATGGCCCCTTCACACAGCAGGCTTATAAGAAATTCTCAAAACATGTGAGTGCATGTGTGTGTGGATAAAGCTTGGCAAGATGGTGCAGTTCTAGAGCTGCAGAGTGGCAGGCAGGTAGTTCAGAGTTCAAGGTCATCCTTGGCCACATACTGAGTTGGAAGAAAACCTGGGCTGTATGATATCCTGCTTAAAAACTACAAAGCAAGATATAAACATAGAAAAGTAACTATTTGAGAAGGAAAATAGGTGACGACATGGAGACAATAGAGGAAGATGAGGGGAAATTAAGGTCAAAGTGCATGAGATACTTATGAAAATGTCATAATGAAACCCAGTCTTTTGTACAATAAATTTACGATCTTTAAAAGGTTTAGAAAAAACAGAGTAAAGTTCTTAACATGTTTTAAACACAAAAACATTTCCAAAAACAGGGTGGCACAGGCCAGGTCTCAGAGACTGCTTTACCGGGTGGAGCAATTTCATCACATATCAGTGGGACCGCTCTACTTCACTACTGTCTATGCTTGGCCTGCCCATCTATTGCACTCCTGCCCTGCCTCAGAGATCTACAGCTCTCAGGAACAGTGAGCCAGGTTTCTGTGGGTTTATAATCAACCTTATGGCTGTTGTTCCATTCACTTGTTCAATAAATATAGGTAGATCCTTCTGATAAATACCACAAAGTAATTTCTATGACAATTTGAATATGCTCCATATAGAATACACTTACACTAAACTTGTGATAAGTATATCCACTGTTATACCCAAATAAGCAAATGTAAAATAATAACAATACCAGCAAGCATCCAGGTAAAGCTGCCATTTACTTTTCACTTAAGCAGCCTAGACACAGCACAGACAGGTTCCTTTACACCTGTTGTGAGAGGGGATCTTTAGTGGTCTGAGCCCTGGAGCATGCTCACTTATAGACCAGTACAGTTACCACAATGACCCAGCACTGGGGCTCTATGAAGAAGCACATTTTACAATGAAATCTACTCTATTGAGAAAAAAATGAACTTCAGAATAACGTTGAAAAATAATCTTCTGTACTAAAATACAAATAAAATAAAAAATAATGCATTACTAGGATTTCCACATAACATAATTACTGTGTATTCACATATTAATATCCCATTTACTTAGTCAATAAATACTTATCAGAACTATTTTGTGTATACAGGCACTGTTTATACAGCAGACAATTTCACAGTAATTTCTTCTTTCAAAATTCACACTGTAGAAAAATGTAATGGAATACAAGAGAGCTATGGATTAAAGTCACTAATAGCAAGGATAAAGGGAAATGAAAGTATCAAAGGAATAAAATCAAAATGGAACAAAGAGCATATTTTTCTATAATTCAATTAAACTTAAACACACAAGTTATAAACATTTATCCTGATTTCTAAATGGCTTTTCTGTTTATTTTTATCATCAAATGCATTTTGTAAAGCTTATAATATATATAGTCAGCGAAGAGATTCATTGAAGTTTAACAAAGCACAAGAAAAAAATGCATACTGACTGCTAAAGATAGCCCCCATAAAATGGTCATGGTCAGTATGGTGTGTGTGTGTGTGTGTATGTGTGTGTGTGTGTGTGTGTTACATGTACACAACTGTGTAGATATAAGAGTAGAGACTAAAGAAACATGTTAAGTATTCTTCCCCATCAGTCTCCACCTTGAGACATGGTCTCCCATGCAACCTAAATGTCCCCATTTAATCAAAGCTGGCTGTCCAGTGAAAGCCAAGAGTCACACACACACACACACACACACACACACACACACACACACACACACACACACACACAACCTAATGCTGTGGTACAGGCACACATAGCCATGAATGTCTAACTTTCTACATGGGCACTGGGGACTCAATTCAAGTCTTCATTCTTTCATAGCAAGTTCTCCACCAAGCCACCTCCCCAGCCCCTCAACATGACTTTAACTAGAACTTGCTTATCTTACAAGGAACTATAGAGTCTTTTTCCTCCATACTACGTCCAACAAATCAGCTTACTAATTAAACCATCTTTTTATTTCACATTTACAGTATCATAGAGCTTTGACCTAGATCTGCTATTTTAATTCTTTGAATTATGTTATGTCTCTTTAGTGCCTTCAAAGGCCATCTCAGTGTTTTTCAACTGCCAGTTTTGACTTACACCAACACTGAAAAGGCTGTGACTATGTAGTTCATCGTCTTCTAGCTTCTCAGCTTTGCCACAGTGAGGTGGTTTGAATCAAAGTACCCTCATAGGTTCAGGTGTTTGAACACTTAGTCCCCAGTTGGTGGTGCTGTTTGGGTAGTTTGACCAGATGTGGGAAAAAAAGTGTACAACTTGGGGCAAGCTTTGAGGTTTCAAAAGCCTCTAGCCATTCCCAGGGTGCTCTCTCTCTCTCCCTCCCTCTCTCTCTCTCTCTCTCTCTCTCTCTCTCTCTCTCTCTCCTTGCTGCTTGCAGCTTTAAGATGGGAGCACTCAGTTTGCTGCTCCAGTCATCATGCCTGCCTGCTGTCATGCTTCCCTGCTGTAATACTGACACTCTTATCCTTCTGGAACCAGAAGCCCAAATAAACCCTTTCTTCTATACATTGCTTTGGTCACGGTGTCTTATCACAGCAACAGAAAGAAAAAACTAACACATAGAGTTAAGCTCCATGTATTCCAGTAACAAAGGTAGATCTGCCAGCTTGTTTATAGAGCCTGAAATGAAATTTAGCCTGCTGGGCATTTCCTTAAAATTCACCAATCCACATGCTCTTTGGAATTGAAGGCATGTCTCTATCCAACAGAGTGTTATCAGCCAATGATAATCAATGAAGCCAATGGAGTGCTCATCTGTGATGATAATGCTTAAATTCTCCAACCAGTCCATGTTGGAAATGATCCCAGCTGAGGAGGTCTAATCCCTTTCCTGAGTTCTGAATGAATTTAAAAATAATACAATGGAATCACATACTTTGTCCTCATCACAGACAAAGGCTGAGATGAAAGATACAGCCTCATATGAGAGCCAAGGAGGCTTGGAAACTCCTGGTCCTCCATTCAGACCTCCAGAGAGACAATCCATTAAAAATTTGAATCCACAGAAAAAAATCATTTATGCTTTCAATCTCATCTGGTCCAGAGTGAAAAATAAGGGGCAAAAAATCTTCCTAAACATCTTTCATTTCTAACCCCTACCCAGATCTAGCCAATGGACAGTTGAGTGGAGAGTGGGGTCTGACTTTCACATGAACTCTGGTGCCCCATATTTGACCACGTCCCCTGCATGGGGAGGCCTGGTGGCACTCAGAGGAAGGATAGCAGGCTACCAAGAAGGCTAGTTAGTTTTTAATAGCTCGTAAAACACATCAATGTTATTACCAGCTAGACATGTAGCTTAGTGAACTTTGAGAAGTGGAGCAGAAAAACAGATATGTGGGGCAGAGGAGGGAGAGGCAGTATTTCCCCTTAAAAAGGAACCAGAAGAGTGCAGAAGAACCACACATCACAGTTAACACAAACGTAAGCACATCTTTCAAAGGCAGATCCTTGGGTTCTAGCACCATGTTGACAATAGTGGCCACATTTACAAGATAAGGATCAAAAAAGAGGTCTCATCCAGCCACTCACCCTCAAGAAGCAAGCAAGTAACGACCCTAGCCCAACATGCTTTCCCTTCTTATTAGACAAAATAGAACAACTTGCCGAGCTGCTAGTTATACAGAGTGTTGACCTGGGGAAGGTAAGCAGACTGTTGCAGGTATAGTCCCTATTTACAATAGAAAGAAAATCATTCATCTCACCAAACAGTAAGTCTGGGAGTATACCATCCCCTACTAGATGATGGCTCATTGATCAGCCTACTCATAGGCTTTTGGTTTCTGAAGTCGGCCTGCCATATCACACACACCCCCCATTAAGGAGCATGTAAAAGAGAATAATCAAGTCTTCTGATCACAATTTCTAGATACCCAAAAATAGCGGGGAGCTTATTTGAGCATTTCAAACCTACCTCATGGAATTGAGTTTGATAAGAAGTACAAAAAGAAGGAAAATGTCCTCTTAACAATAGAAACTGATTTGATAATTTTTATAATGAATTGTCCTACATATATGAAGAAGCTTAACAGCAAAAAATTAGTAGACTCAACTTGTCTCTAATTGAATCAGCTTACAATCTACTGGGGGAAAATGAGATGATAAGAGAGGAAAGGAAAGCAGACTCAAAATAGCAAGATCTTGACCCTTTCAATAAAGAGTAGTCATTCAATAATAGGTGAAATCGGTATCTATTCACTTAGCTACATTTTAATGTGTGCTCTAATAGAGACATGTTCCAAAAACAATATGTATAATGCTAGAAGAGAAATCCCCATTAATGAATGTTGAAAGCTCATTGACTAACAATGAGTTCTCATTATTGCTTCCTGGTAGAAATACATTCTAATAGTATAATATCTCCTTCAATTAATTAATTCTCCACTCATTTATCACCGTGTAGCAGCTGCCAAACCAGGCTCACAGTTTAGTGAAATGAAGGGTTCCTTATCCACTTTCATACAGCAGCGAGCTGCTTAGACTCTGTTGCACAATAATGTGATGCCATTCCTATATCCATTTAACTACATCTATTAAATTATGAAACAAGAATACTATGGGGCAAAGTAGCCTAGATGTTCCATTTCTTCAGATGAAATCAAATGCAAATTCTGTTAACACTCTATAACTTTATCTTGTTTATGTAATATCTGCTATTTTTACTCTCTTCTTCATCATCATTCTATTGCCACCCTTTCTCCCTAATGTTTTTTTCTTGCTCTTCTATTTTTATATCAGGCACAAATTCCAAAAAGCACCACTTATGTGATGGGGAGAATTACTCAACAGTCCTACTTGTGACTCTTCAGAGCACTGCTCTGCAGAAGTGCTCCACAGATAGAACACAAGTGTGTACCTAGGGTCAGTGTTGTTTTACCAATCAAAACATCTACATTGTATTTAAACCTCAGTAAAGTGCTCAGGATTACTGTTATAGATAACATTGTGGACATACTTAGACTCATAATAAAAACTTGAAAATGCTGCATCTTTTTAAAAGCTTGGTATGGTTGAATTATTTAAACATATAAAAATTTTTTTGATTTTTTTAAATTTTATTTTATTAACTTATTCATAATACATCTCAATGGTTATCCCATGCCTTGTATCCTCCCATTCCTCCCTCCCTCCCATTTTCCCCTTACTCCCCTCCCCTATGACTGTGACTGAGGGAGATTTCCTCCCCCTGTATACGCTCATAGGGTATCAAGTCTCTTCTTGGTAACCTGCTATCCTTCCTCTGAGTGCCACCAGGCCTCCCCATCCAGGGGACATGGTCAAATATGAGGCACCAGAGTACGTGTGAAAGTCAGACCCCACTCTCCACTCATGTATGGAGGATGTCCTGTCCATTGGCTAGATCTGGGTAGGGGTTTGAAGTTTACTGCCTGTATTGTCCTTGGCTGGTGCCTTAGTTTGAGCAGGACTCTTTTGATTTTTTTTTCTTCATGCTAGCCACTGATCTGTGATCTATGTTACTGTCTTTTCAAAAGTTCTTGAAACAATTGAAATTGTGTCTAATAATGATGTAAAGATGAAAACATTAAACTTATTTACACTTTAAAAAGTCTTACCTTTCTGCATGTGTCAAGAGCTACTTAAACACCAAATGCAAAAAAAACACACACAAAAAAAACCCACCAAATACAGCATTTAAGAAACCAAAGTATGTTTTTCAGACCAGTATAGTATCCCATGCCTATTCTCCAGAACTCAAGGGGCAGAGATAGGGGGATTGCTGTGAGTTTGAGGTCAGCCTGGGATACATAAAGAGTTAGAAGGCAAACAAATCTATAGTAAGACTCTATCTTTAGGTAGATGGGGACAGATGGAGGGATACTTCCTTGTAGTTTTAAAATTCTTCATTTTCTGCGAAGCTCCTTGAAAGGCATACTTTTCCCTGAATTATCCTCATTTCAGGTCTTAGTCTTTCCCTGAACTCCTGCTTTCCTTTTGCACCAGAGTTTCAAAACATTGGCCCATTCTGAGGCTTTTCAGGCTGGCTGTTGATGCAGAAGCAGAAAAATCATTCTTCTTCGAAGGACATTAAAACCCATACCTTAAGCTGAGTGCGGTGGCACATGACTGTAATCCCAGCGCTCAGGAGGCAGAGGCCGATGGATATCTATGAGTTCAAAGCCAGCCTGGTCTACAAAGCAAGTCCAGGTCAGCCAAGGCTACACAAAGAAACTCTGTCTAGGAAAAAAAGAAAAAGAAAAAGAAAAAACTCATACCTTAAATAGATCCATTGTTCATACATCTGTGACCAGCATTAATCAAGGCATATTGTGTCCTCTCATGTGTTCTGCACCAAATGAGATTTCTGGAAATTCTACAGATGTGACCAAAGTCACTCAGACAAACCTTATGTTTCTCCTTCCTGATTCCATTTTTTTTTTCTTTTGGTGAAGCCAAAAGTAGGGATTAGAGAAGAGAAATGTGCATAAAACATTGTTGTGTATCTGGGTAATTCATCATTTTTCAGGCAGAGGCAACCTGCACCAATGCATTAAAGGGCTTCTTTATGGAGAACAAACAGCACAAGGGACTTCTCCCGAGTGACTTTTGAGGCCACTTCTCCAGGGCACAGCCTTCTCATACAGAAGACTTGGGCTTAGGGCTTGTAGCAAATACAAATGTTATGGGGTTAAACAAGCACGCCAACCTCTCTTATATTGGTTGCCCAAAGTAAAATCCCACCTCTTGGTTGCTGAAATATCAGTTATCTAAAGAAACAGAACTGATTTGTGTGTGTGTGTGTGTGTGTGGGTGGGTGTGTGTGTGTGTGTGTGTGTGTATGTGTGTGTGTTGACCTTGTTGCTATTGTTGTTATTGTTGCTGCTGTTGTTGAACAGGGGCCAAAGAAGTTACCATGCAGACAGAGAGGGAGGGGATCATGCACACGCAGAGAGGAAGAGAGGAAAGAGGAGAGAAAGAAGGAACCAAAATGTCTGGATAATATAGCGAAGAGCCTCTGGGTGAAAGAAAACCCATCCTCTGGCCTGGAAAGTTCAGATAGGGACTGAGGGGTGCTGAGAGACCAGGTCTGCTTTGATACATTAAATAGGCACCCTAGCTGCTTGGCCTGGGTCTCAGTCTCAACACTACCCATATCTCTCCCATTGTGTACTATAGATTTACACAAAGCAACATTCTCTGCACTGATTATTATAAAATCAAGATGCTGATCAATAATGAAAAACATTATTGGGTGCTCTGAATGCTGCAGTACCAAATATCTACCTAACGATTAATTCTTTATGTAAAAATGAACACATATGTCCCATTAGTAGCATATGTTTTCTTTCATCTTTAATAAATGGAAAAAGAATAAACCTGCCCAAAATTGTTCTAAAAATTATTCCTTTACAATTTATTTTAAGTAGAGGTTTAATCTGTATATGTACAGGAGGTTGTGTAAATTTTTCTCAAATAAGAGTGGATGGCACGCTTTCTCAGAAAATCAGGAATAGTGCTACCTCAAGACCCAGCTATTCCACTCCTTGGAATATAACCAAAAGATGCTCCGCCACACAACAAGGACATTTGCTCAACTATGTTCATAGCAGCCTTATTCGTGATAGCCAGAATCTGGAAAAGACCTAGATGTCCCTCAGATGAAGAATGGATAAAGGAACTATAGTACATTCATACTGTGGAATACTACCACTCAGCTATTAAAAACAAGGAAATCTTGAAATTTGCAGGCAAGTAAATGGAACTAGAAATGACCATCGTGAGTTAACCCAGACCCAGAAAAAATACACATGGCATATACTCACTCATAATTGAATACTAGCCCGACATGGATGTCCTCCAAGAGTCCACAGCGGAGGATTGCAGCAGATGCTGGGACTTGCCTAATGGGACTCCAGGTAAGAGAGGTTTGGGAGAATGGGGAAATAGAAGGACCTAGAGGGTCCTGAAATCCCACAAGAAGCCCATCAAGGCTGTCAGATCTGTACTCAGGGGGGCATACACAAACCACTGTAACAACCGAGGACACTGCATGCAGTAAACCTAGACCCCCCTTATTCAGATCTAGCCAATGCACAGCGCATTCTCCACAGTTGTATGGAGAGCGGGGACTGACTCTGACATGAACTCTGATGCCCCCTATTTGACCACTTCCCCTTGGTGGGGAGACCTGGTGGCACTCAGAGAAAGGGGAAGCAGGCCACCCAGATGAGACCTGATAGGCTGTGATTGTATGGTGGTGAAGGAGGTCCCCTTTTGTCACAGGCCTAGAGGAGGGGAATAGAATGAAAGAGGGAGGGAGAGGGGAACAGGAAGATACAAGTGATGGGACAACAATTGAGATGTAACCTGAATAAACTATTTAAATTAAAAAAAGAATGATCTAGAAGAAAAAATGTTTTAAACAGATAGCAAGTGGAGAAAGTTTTTTAAGCCCTTCCTGGCCTGCCCCACCACACCACACCACAGCCTGCCCTACCCTGTTCCACCCTGCTCTACCTGACTCCATCCTGCCCTATCCCACCTTGCTCTGCCCTTATCAATGGGTGAATGGGCTGGCTCCTGACCTGCCCAGGCCTCTGCTTTGAACTGTTCTGTTGCTCACTCTCAGTTACACACTCATGAGACAGATCAATGCAGCTCTATAGGAATAAAAGTCTAATTAATCCAGGCCTACAATATTAATGCCGTCCTCTTCCAGGCACTCCCACTTCTTGTGAGGAATTCTGTTGAACCTATTTTTCTTGACATGTTCTTGGATGGCTTTCAGAAGGAACAAGCTACAACACTCCTTCCAAGTCAAGAACTCAGACTCATGATTGATATCTTTGCATCTTTCCCCAGACCTACAACCTTTGGCTTATATCTATGGGTTGTAGTGGAAGTAGTTGGCAAATTCAACTGTCTCTTTTCATTTGATTTACTGTGTTTTAAGGGTGTTTTTTATTTTATATTTTTTGTCATCCTATTATATAAATAAGATAAATAATGGGATCTCAAAGCTGGTCGATGACTCTCTAGAATGTGGTTTTTCTATTATTTTTCTATTTTGAAGTTTTAGCAAAAATTCCGAAACAAAAAAAAAAGTTTCATTCAGCAGCATCCTGCATATACATTGCTAACTAGAGTTTGGACAATAAGAATTGTTTTTAATCCTGCAGTAATCCAAGAATTAACACTTCCCTTTATAAAAGATGAGAGGTTTATAGCATAATTTCACCATTGGCCTTCTAGGGGCAGTGGAAAGAAGTCACTTCTGTAAAGGGTTGTACCTCCATGTTTTCTATTTTATTCAAGACCTGTGAAAACAAACAGGAATAACTACAGCTGTACAGCTATCTGCCTTTGTGTAGAGAAAGAAATAAAATAAAGAATAAAAGCTCTTCTTTGAGGAATCTTGGAAATTGACACCCCTCCCCCATTTTGTATTTCTGTGTTCAATGCAATCACCTTCAGCCTTTACTCCATCTCTTAAGTTGAGGTGTAAGTTGCTTTCTTGTCCTTGATTCTGTGTCCTGGGTCTGTAACGGGGTTGTTTGTCTCTCTCACTCTGCAATCTCTCCTTCTATCCCATTCTGCTCTTCATCTCATTGTAAAGCCCTCGTGTCAATAGACTGATGTTTTCAGGGAGTTTCTCTGCGCTGTGCAATCAGTCAGCACGAGTGTGCTCTCTGAGTGTGTTTTCTTTCCGACTACGCTCCGTGTGAAAGTTCCTAGTCGCTGTTCCCCTTGGCTTATGTGCATAGACTTCTAGAGGTTTGGTTAGGGCTCCATATCAGTCTTTCCAGGTTGTATTCTTTGTGTTCCTTTTGTCATAGTTTTGTTACTGTGGAAAGTCTCCCTGCTCTGACACCGCATGTGAGAGCTGTTCTGATTTCCCCTGTACTCAGTCTGAGATGGTGGCTTTCAGAAGTTGCCCCCACTCTCATGCTGCCTGAGGTGTGGGATGGGTGAAAGAAGTGTGTAAATTTTTTTGGATTTGGTAAAGCTGTTTAATATATAAAGTAGAATTTTTCTTATTATTTTTTGCGTTCATAATTTATAATGTATCATGATTTAAAAACATCTGTCTTGGTGAATAAAAAAAAAAGCAGCTGTCTGAGTAAATTTTCTCATTTTTGTTTCGAAACATATTTTTCTCTTCTTGAAATTAGTAAGACTATAAACAAAAATATGTGTAGTTGAATAATGAAAATGTTAAAATTGAGACCACAATCACAAGTAATTATTTTTCTAGAGGAAATTCCCTAAGTTTTATGGATAACAAAAGTGTAAGGAAAGTAGCAGGTGCACTTTTCAAGTCCCACTACTCTAGAGACTGAGGCAGGAGCATCACAAGTTCAAGGATCCTCCGCCCACCTCCCAAAAAGAGCTGTCTTAACAGGATAGACTACAGTCCTCATCGGAGCTGTCTTAACAGGATAGACTACAGTCCTCATCGGAGGACTGAGCAGTGGTCCCTAGGATATCCAGGGCCACTGGTTTCCATTTCCCCGGCTTTGGCTCTGACCTAGCTCACCCCATCTGTGGAAAATGGAAGGTGTGAAGCAATGCCAGCCTCTTCACTGATCACACGATTCTGTATAGCTTTTACTCTGCATTTTTTCTTAACTTCCCTCATTCAAATTCTTGCCTTTAACTATTTTGGATAAGCCTCTGCTAGTGTAAAACTGCCTTCCTGCAGCCCCAATTCTGGGCTGTCTTCTCTCCTCATAGTCAGGGAATTTTGATGTGTATTAGGACTCATCATTAGCTCAAACCCTTGAACTAATTCTACAGAGAAAGGAAGTTCAAAGTACCTTTAAAAATTTTTTTAAAGATTCAAAAATACCTTAAGTATCCATAACTTGACTGGATTTTTTGGATTAGGTAGATTAGTTAAGAAAATAGAAGTTTAAGGAAGTTTATAATTTTTCACAACTAGGAAGAAAGAAGTAGTATTTTATTCAGGTGATCAACCTCAAAGCCTTGACTGATCATTTAGGGTGTCATTTGTGACATCTGTGGTTCCATAATATAATATCATATCCCGATAGCTTATGATTGTCAATGCATCAATCACCTCAGAAGCTCTTCCCAAGCAATGCCTTCCTGCTCCCACATGCTGAGGGTACTCTGTGTTGATACCCAATAGCTGGTTCTCTACTATGCAATAATCAAACTTCTTCCCTAATGATTTATAATTAAAACCCCTTAAGCCCTAGGTGTGTATCCAGATCATCTACTGATCTCTACAATCTATTCTTTACCTGGCTCTCTGGACATCGTATGAGCCTGGATCCTTGCTGTGCTTTTGTAGATTCTTAGCCAATGCCTGGACACCAATACCACAGCCCTGATCACCAAAAACAAATACTTCTGATGGCATTAATCTGATGGCCTCTTTGGTTCTTGAGATTCCCCTTCCTATACCTCTTGTCTGTCATCATAGAGTGTACCAACATCCTTCCTTCAAAATGCACATATCATTTTTCCAGAAAATTTCCCAAACATTGTGGGAAGGTCACTTTCCAGGTTCCTGATCTTAAGTACCTGTTATCTGCTGCAGTAAACTGTTCCCTTGATGAAGGAATCCCAGAACATGACAAAAACCAAAAATATGTCCCAAAAGATGAGAATGAGTGTGCATTTTATATGCCTGTGATAAAGGACCATGTTCCCTCTCACTAGGGTCGGGGCAGTCACAGCTATCCACCATCATACACAGGCTATCAGTATTACGGGACTGGCACTGTCGGCTGCAACCATAAATCTCCCCATTTCCCACTATTTTGTAGTTTTCTGAATTAAAAAAAAACTGAGCATTGTGCTCTCCTATATGAAGCAGTAGCGTGCACACTGCCTGCTACAGAGTACAGAAGTGCAATTTCTGCAAGCTATTTAAAAACCTGGAGGAGACGAGACATTTCCCTAATTTCAGCATCCTATAAAAAAACAGTTAATGAATAATGAATCCATTCATTATTGTTGCATAAATCAGAGGCAAAAATCTTCTGAGTAAGAGAAAGGAAGGGGAAACTTGAATTCCAAGCTAAATATAAGACTACAAATTAAAATGATACCTCAAAATGCTAAATGAAAATACTAGCACACTGAAATTTCATGACTTAGAAATTAACTTGATTCAAAACTTCTGGGATATAAAAAGCCCCAAAAAGGGGTTAAGAGTCGATGATTTACAACTTCGAAGAAAGGACTTACTAACACTTGATAAGATGTTAATTGAATTCAATGATGCTTCTTGGGTGTCAACGGTAACTTATCTTAACTACCCATGACCTGACAATGTCTCGGTTTCATCTGGTTACTCTAAAAGCAAAATTCTCACTGGAATGAGCTGCACATCTACATATTCCAATTGACTTTAGGTAATCTAAAACAATTAAACGGTATGGCTGTGGGGCCTTTAAATATTCTCTATAGTTCTCCCAACTGTTTGCTGTGTGAGGAATTTAATGAGTATCTCTAAAAAAAATGTTTAATATTTCAAAGGTTGCCTGCAAAATACTTTGAAAGTCTAATTCAAATATTAACAATACCAGCTGCAATCCTATACTAATGTCTATCAATGAAATAACACTTAGATTGAAGCAAGTAACATTATATATCTTCCTAGCAGATAACCAAATGTAATAGAAATCAAATTACTAGGAAAATCCAGCTTTAAATGTAAAACTTTGTAAGATCACTTTAAAACTAACAAATCACAATAAATATATACAAAAGGTTCTGAATTCAACTCTTAAGCTTGTGAGAGCTTTTGTGCCATTGTGCATTGATGTAGCAAGCCTTCAGACAGGATGAAATCCCCCATGAAGAGGGCTCAAAAGGATGAGGTTTCTAACTGCTTTTCCTGCTCTGTATGACAGAATTTTGATTACAACATTCCCACAGGGTCTCTTCCAATGTATTCACATAAATAGTAATGCTCCTAGGGTTCCTGTGGCCAATGCCAGGAACACGACTCTTACTTCAAAGTGGGTGGGACAGGCTTTGTTCTGGAACTTCAAATATGAGTGATCAGACCCTGAGAGCACATCTTGAGGTTATCCCAAACTCTGTGTTCCAATGAAATAACAAATTTGTGAGTCTTATAAGAACAGAAGAAAGTCACAAATCAAATCATTTTCTAAACACATTGAAGGAAACATCAGGCTTGTGGGCTCCAGCAAAGTAATAAAACCTCTGCTAGAAGCCTTGGGTCTACCCTTTTTAGCTTTTCTGTTGGTAGAAGTTGGGAATCTGGTTGCACATTACAATGGATGTACCTATTAGTCACAAGGATATTAGGTCACATACAGCAATGGGCAGTAAATAGCTTATTGAGAGGACAAAAGATGGCCCGTAATAATTTGACTCTGGATCTCCCACATTCTGACATCTCTTCAGTACTGAAGTTCTAATCAGTGGTTAGCATTCTGAAGGCACATTAAAAGGTACAGCCTCTTTCCAGGAAACTTCATTCACAGTGAATCTAGAGACATCATGAAAATTATAAGTATCACTGCTTGCAAACAATTGAATATAGTTTCTAAGAAAGAAACAAATATATACATAAGCAAAACTCACATCACACAGTACAGTTCTGATAATCAGGTCCAAACTCTACTAAGGAAATAATAAACATCTTCACCACTGTGGCCCAAACAGTATTCATCACAGAAACCCTAAATACCTTCTTTCTATTGCACATTACCATGATGCCCCCATAAGGAAGTGTCATTAAGCATCCCTTGAGAACATTGGCTCATGAACATCACCTGGTAATATCCAACCATTACCCACAAGTTCTATTAAACAGATAACAGTCAGGTTCAGGATCCTTCACTCAGCAGCTACTGGCTCAGAGAGTCAATGACACACAAAACCCCTCCTCTTTAACATATTTATTATCATAATATTTCAATACAGCAACAGAAGTTATCATAGGGGAGCTTATACACATTGACCTTGGACTTCATTATTTAGAAATGCAGTATTTAGTTTCCTAATTTTGCTTCATCTCTTCTTGCTGTTGCAGCTCCAACTCTAACTTTCTTCTCTTCTTAGTATTTTATTGTCATCATTAGCATTTTCTCCAGCTTTTCACCATCTTTTTCTTTAAAGAAGAAAAATTACATGGTGACACTTAAATAAATGCATTCTCCAAAATATAAGGCAGGGATGGGTAGGTGACTGTGAATGAAGTGTTTGCTGCACCAGAATAAGGAACTGAATTCATATCCCTAGTACCCACCTTAAAAGCCAAGTTTGGCTGTTGACATATGTATAATCCCATAGTTAATTAGTAAAGTATTTGTTATGCAAGCATGGGAAACTGAATTCAGATTGCAGCCCAGGTGCAAAAGGAGCCTAACATGCCTATCCCTGGGAAGTAGAAGTGGGAGTATCTCAGAGGCTCACTAGCCAGAAAGATTGGCCCAATCCTTGAGTTCCAGGTTCAGTGAGAGACCCTGTCTCAGAAAATAAGGTGTAAAGCAATAAAGAAAAATACCTGACATTGACCCCTGGCCCCACCCCAAACACTTGCATCACCCCTAAACATACTGGCATGTACACCTGCAAATACATATACACATACATGCATATGTCATAATATATATATGTCAAATAGTTCTACAAAAGAAAAATTGAAACCACCAGTTATCATAAGAGTTGTGACTGGATTAATAATTTGAGTATTCTAAGCAGTCTTTCTTTTAGAAACCTGGGTAATAAAAATTAAATATAAATATTACATTATGTGAAAGGCATTTTCAAAGTATAAGTTTGCTGCATAAAAAGCTATTTCAGCAGAGAGATTATAATTTTTGTTACAAAAACATTATCACATGAAAACATCCCAATTCCTTTAGAAATGTACAACATGATGATATAAATATCCCACTTAACTAAGTTATAAGAATAATGTATAATTATTGAAACCTCATAGTCAGATTGCTGGAATTTTCCACAAGAATTGCTACAACAGAAATAAAGTTGGTGTGCTAGAAAGATGATGTACTGCAAAGACGTGCGTGACACCAAGTCTGATGACCCGATGTTCCCAAGGGACTCACGTATGGAATGAGAAAACGCCCACAAGTTGTCCTCTGGCTTCTACAGTATTCCATGGTGCAAGCCCGAGCACACACACACACACACACACACACACACACACACACACACACACACACAGAGAGAGAGAGAGAGAGAGAGAGAGAGAGATGATTAGACAATGATGATGATGATGATGACGATGATAGATACATACATACATACATACATACATACATACATACATACATACATAGATATATAGATAGATAGATGATAGGTAGATTTGTAATTATTTTTTCAGAGAAGTAAAGTTGGGGTAAAAACAACTAGTCTAGTGTTTGTCTCCATTTGAAAAATTAAAGGTCTTACTGTTAACACAGAAACTAACTAAAAGCAATTATTCAACACGTCTCTTTCCTACTTTGTTATACTCATGCCTACTTAAAATGCGAACCAACTCACCAAGTCCTGACCTATTCTCTCCAATTTCTGAATGTCAAACGCTTAGAGACTTGTTGGCTGTCAAGAGTTCGGAGTCTGTAGAAACGGAGAAACTGGACATTTGGCATTTCAACACTCTGAAACAAGTGATTTAATTATTTAATTAGTGTAAGAAAAAAACGTCTACATGGCGATCTGAACGCATACACTGTCCTCAGAAATGTCCTCAAATGACAAAGTAACAGTTTGGAGAGAGGATAAAATGCTGCTAGCTTGTATGAGTGCAAATTAACTTAGATTTCAGTGATAATAAAACCTACTTTATCAAAAATATATTTACTTACTATGAAAAAATAAAATTGCAGTTAGTTAAAGTATGCTTTTTTTTGATAAGTTATGGAAAGTTTGTGTTCCTCCATAATTTACATAATGATAAATTAGAACAATAATTGGAAAAGTGTCTGTTACTGTTTTCCCTTTAATATCATTTTTCTTGATCACTTTTGAGCCTAAAAATAACTTAACTGGGCTTGGAGAGGTGGCTCAGTGGTTGAGAGTGCTTACTGACATTGCAGAGTTTCCATGTTTCATTCACAACATTGACATCAGGCAGCTCACAATTGCCTGCAACTCCAGTTTCAGGGGAACCACTTGGCTTTACATGGGCACCTGCATGCATGTGGTGCACATACATTCACATACATTTTGGGTTGTTTTCTATTGCTGAGGTAAAACACTGATCAAAAGCAACTCGAGGAGAAAAAGATTTATTTGGCTAACAGGTTGCAGCTCATCATCAAGAAAAACCAAGGCAGGAAACTAGAGACAGGTTCCAAAGTAGAGACCATAATAGAATGCTACTTACTGGTTCAATTCCAGGCTCACACTCAGCAAAAAATTTTATACAACCCAGCACCAACTTCCCAGAGATGGCATTGCCCACAGTCAGCTAGACTCTCTTCCTAAGTGGTGGGATTACAAGCAGGCACCAGTCTATCCATAAAGTATCCAACCCAGGGCTTCAAACACACAAGCATGTTACCACCTAAGGTATAGCCCAGATTTAGCTTTAGAATTAATGTAAAAGGTAAGGAACGCATGCATGCTTGCATGCATACACACACACACACACACACACACACACACACACACACACACACCCCACCACCACCACCACCACCACCACCACTACCACCATCATCACCACCACCACCACCACCAAAGGTTGTGAGTATGTCCACATTTCCCAGTGTGTTCCTTGGAAACCTAGATCTAAGCACCTTCTCCTTGAGTGAATTTTTATTTTGATACATCTTCCTTTTACCAGACAGACATTTTACTTTTGCACATCAAATATACCAAAAAATACACAAGTTACTCTTCATATTGAAATTAATGTCCATATCAAGAAATGGCTGGAGAGTTTTTGTTTTGTTTTGTTTTTGTTTTGTTTTTTAGTGCTTACTTGCTAAGAACCCAGGTACAGTTCCTAGCACCCACATGGTGGCTCACAACCATCTGTAACTTCAGGAGATCTGATGCCCTCCTCTGACATCTGAGGGTACCAGGTACATCAGCAGTGCACTTATATACATGCAAGCAAAAAAAAAGTAAATAATAAATAAGTGATAGGAACAATGGTTACCAGAACTCCGAAAAGTCTCTTTGAGTCCTCTACAAGTAACTACTGTCCTGTTATCTAACAATATAATGTTGCCTGTTATAACCTTTATATAGATAGAATCATTCATTATATACTGTCTTTGTGTTTAGAGTCAATTGGTCAAAATTATGTTGGTGAAATTCATTCATGTTGTTGCATGCAGTCATTTGTCAATTCTCACTGTTGTGTTCTTTTGTTGTTGAATTCATCCCACTTCGTTCATCCATTCTACCGTTGAGAACTATTTGAGCTGTTCCCATGAACATTCTAGCACATCTTTTACTAAATAAAGATGTACTTTTTGTTGGGTATATAATCTAAGAGTTTCTTGAGTTATGTTGGACTGTAAGACAAGCCATATGTTCATAGTTAGTGACTGTTGCCAGCCAGTATTTCCATGTGGTATACTAATCAGAGCTCCCAGCACTGTGGATGAGACGGCCCACTTCCTTCACAACACTTGAAATTTTCTTTGTGATGGGGTATCACTGCACTGCCCAAGATGGCTTCCAAACCCTGAGCTCAAGTAATTCTCATGCCTCAGGCTCCTGAGAAGCTGGGTTGTGTACCATCATAGTCTGCTGTGCTGGGTATTTTCCACGTTAAGTTTAACAGTTCTTCTATGATTATGTTGCAGTATCAATTTTCATTTCCCCAGTGCCTAAAAATTTGCACAGTTTTATCTGCCTCTGTCGGCTATTTAAATGTCCTCAGACATGACTACCTGAATCCATTTCTTTAAGTTGTCTCCATTTGTATATGATTTACTGGTGCTTTTGTTTTATGTAAAGTTTCTGCTGGAGAGTATGTATGTGTGTAGTGTGTGCAGTGTCTGGTGGGTGTGGAGTATGTACTTGTGTGATTATGGTGTGTGTGTGTGTGTGTGTGTGTGTGAACATATATGTAAGTGTGATGTGTGCAGTGGGTGGTGGGTGTGGATGTGTGATGTGTATACATGTGTGAGTGTGTAGTGTGCTTGTGTGTATAGTGTTTTTGTGTGAGTGCAAGGTGTGCTTGTGTGAATGAATACGTGTGTGTGCTGTGTGAAGTGGGTGGTGGTTGTGATGTGGATGTGTTTGGGGTATATATGTGTGTGAGAGAGAGAAGGGGGCATGGAGGTTAATATGTGTATATATGTACATGTGTACGATGTGTATGTATATAAACATATATTTCGCCTATGTCTGTATCTTGTCTTATTCTTCCTTTAATGCTTAGTTTAGTAAATATAACTTAAGTCACATGAGACTATTTATGATTCCTTTTCCTCTGTGTAGCTTATAAAGACTATTTTCAGTCCCTGTCCTGAAGATAGGTCTGTCCTGCATTACAAACACACTGGCCTGTGTTCTCTTCTAAGTCATGCTGATTTACCTTTCTGAATCATTCAAGAAGCAGGGATGATTTTTTTACTCATATGGATATCCAGTCCATTCAGTGCCTTTTACTGAAAAGAGCATACATTATCTGTTGCACTGCAGGGCCACGTTTATCATGAGTTACTATGAGGTCTTCTATAGGCCTCTCATTCCATTCCAAAACCTGTCTGTCCTATGTCAGAACACAGTGCCTTAATTGTATGAAATCTTAAATAAAAGTAGATGCATGTGTATGTGTTTGGGCTTATATGTGGCATTATGAAGAGAAACTAGTTGAAGAGATACATAATGCTACCATACACATAGCGTGTGTGTGTGTGTGTGTGTGTGTGTGTGTGTGTGTGTGTGTGTGTGTGTAACATATACTCCTACATTCAATTTAAATCTGAAACATATTTCCATTGAACATCTTGTAGAACCAGTGTTCTAAGTAATGCACTTTGGGAACCAAGTAGATATGTTTTCAGACAGTAAGAGCTGACCCTCAGGCTAAGGTTGCTTATGAAAACTTACAGCTCTCAGCATGAGACAGGCCTTCTAATTTTCTTCAAAAGCTGAATGAGATCAATTACACTGAGCTTTCACCTTCCAGGTATCTACTTACAGAAATGTAGTGGGTAAAATAAAAAATCTTCTTTTGCACTTGCCTTACATGTCTGGATTCTACAGACTTTGATGCTTCCTCCTTAACTCAGAATCAGAGGCTAGCAAATGAGTTCTTCTAACATGGGGATGGCCACCTGCCCATCCACAGTGTCCTCCTGCCCACCATAGGTGTCTGCAGTTATTCCTTTACTTAAAGCATCAGAAATTCTTATCAGCACAACCTTAACATGTGTGGCTTCATACGGGGCTCAACATGTTGCAATCCTACTTTTTATTCAAAGATGGCAAAGAGCTCCAAAGATGGAAAAAGATCCACAAGGCATTTGACCTCTACTTCAAGCCCTTCTTATTTACATTATAGTCAAGGTTCCAAGACCATTTATCACCTAACTGAAGGTCTGTCCTGCCTATACCCATCATCTTTATGATTCCTGACTGTTCAAGGATGCTTGGCACATAGTCTATTCAGTGTCACCAATATCCAGAGACGAGAGAGATCTAAGATGTCTTTTTTATTATTTTATAATAATAAATTTTCTTTTATTATCCTAGCTAGTCTTTTGTCAACTTGAAACAAGCTAGAGTCATTTGGCAAGAGGGGGCATCAGTTGAGAAAATTCTTCCACCAAATGAGCATGCAGAAGAGTCTCTGAGCTGTTTTATTAGTGATTGATGTGGAAGTGACCAGTCAGTTGCGGGTGCTACCCCAGGCAGGTGTTACTGAGCTGTATAAGAAAGCAGGCTGAACAAGCCCTAGGAAACAAGCCAGTAAGCAGCACCCCTCCATGGCTTCTGCTTCAGGTCCTGCCTCCAGGTTCCTTCCTTGCGATCTTCTCTGTCTCCCCTCAGTGACAGGTTGGGACCTGGGCATTATAACATAAAATAAACGTTTTCCTTTCCAAGCTACTTTTGTCATAGTCTTTTATCACAATGATAGAAACATTAACTAAATCACTAATATACATTTTTAAAAAAACAGTTATTTTAATACATTTAGTTAAAATAACAATTCACTAGAAAAATTGTGTGTGTGGTTTAACAAACAGTAGAAAATGTATTTTAATCAGCCACACACTAAGTAAACTACATCAAATATGCTGGTTGAAGTGAAATTTATGGAGTTTACTCGTATGTCTGTAAACATGTACTCTAATGCCTTTCCAGAGCTCTTACAAGGCTCTGAGGCTTTATGCATCACTGGACCACACCACTGGGGCTTGGAGTCCTTAAATATTGATCTGTCCTCACTAAGGGAGTTGGTGAGGTATAGTGGAGAAAGCCCAAGAAGCCAGATCTGAATTTGTGCAAACATTTGTCCCATTGCTGAGCACTACTGAACAACTCACCTGGACACCTGAACCTTACTTTCCCAATTTACAAATTAATACAAAGAATAATGTTTATCCCTAAATTTTTGATATGAGAATTCTGTAATATGTCACCTGCCATTTAGCATTTAACTCAGTTTGCATTCACTCTTTTTTCTTCAGTGCCTATTCCAGTGCCACAGTCATAGGTCTGTAACCAGAGTCTCACATGCTAAGAGCTGCCATCAGCTCAGAAACATGCACTCCTCAGTGTCTCAATGCTTCAGGATAACCTAGATTTTTAAGACTACAAATGTGGCACGTAAGACCAACAGACAGTCACACGTGAACTGACTTCCAGAAAGTTGACATTCAGAGACCCAAGTGGTAAAATCAAAATGTCAGGATCAAATTCAGTGCTGCCATGCTAGACCTATAGTGTCGGTCCAGGCATAGTGCTGCCCCTGCCAGTCACAGCATAGTCTACTATACCGGAGAAGACTATCTAAATGTTCTACCATTTCTCCAAGTCAAAGTCATAAATGGCTGAACTTTTTGATCCTAGAACATAGAATCATAAGGCACTTTTTAAGAGGAAGCAGTTAAACATACCAGCTTATAAGCCATAACATTACAACGACTATAACGCAGAATGTGATCAGAAAATATTTCAGGTTAAGTCTTAGAAATTTTCTCCACTGTAAGATCTGAGAGGATAGGCATTGCTCAGGAATAATGTGGCTGGCACAAGAAAACAAAAAAATAAAAAATAAAATAAAAGTTGGAGATGAGTGGAGAGATAAGTGAAGGCAATAAGAAGTGAAAATAAACAAAATAGACTATATATATATAATTGTGAAATTTCAATGAAAATTAAATTTATCAGTAAGAATAATGTGTCTAAAGAATCAGAACCAATAGAAACCAACAGTAGGAACTCTTCTGTTACTGCAGGAGTCACAAAGTCACATAGCAGCCTTTGCTGCTTAAAGCTTTGCTGGCCAAAAGACCACTTAATGATGTCCTGTAGCAATCTTAGTTATGTCCTTATCTATACACATGTAATGTTTTGCCCAAGACTTTATTCTTACATGTTTGCCAAAAATCTTCACAGAGCCAAATATAATCCTGAAGTCCCAGAGTAAGTCATTTCATACACAAGAGGCAATGGTTCCAGGAAAGAAAACAACAAGGAGAGAACATCCTGATCTAGGTCAATGCAATGAAATTGAAACTTTAGCCAGGCATGGTAAGCCTAGTGCTTCAGAAACTAAGGCAGGAGTACAGCCACTAGTTCAAGGCCAGTATGGGCTATGTAGTATCACGCCAGCCAGAGCTGTAAAACAGGACCCCAAGACCCTGCCATCCCCACAAAAAAAGACACTAATAAAGTCATATAATAGAACACTACACAGTCTTCAAAAAGAATGACGGAAAAAACCTTTATAGGCAGAAGTGGCTAAAAAACAAGCAGACATAAAACTAACAAGGAAAAAAATCAAGATACAAAAGTGTGACTAGTATGCTGTCTTTTTTGTAAGAATGGAGGAAGCAGAATGCAAATATCAATAACTTTTAGTATTAAACAGAATATAATCCAATTTTTATAATTATAGTTGTGTCTGGGGAAGAGAGAAAACAAGTGTAAAGATTCGCCTTCTCTAAGAATGTCTTGTTCATAGTTTTGATCTTGAAACATGGGTCACAATTTTTAAAATGAATTTTATAAACCTTAGTTGAGATAAAGTATGCATGCTTCAACCTTTTCTGCCCATTAAATACAACTACAAAAATCTAGACTTGACAGATGTAAAGGCACCTATTGGATGACTTAAAGTACTTAACAGCAGGTGTTAGAACTCTGAGTTCCACCAACTTGGAGGCAAACATGGCAGTTTCCCTGCAGTATTCCCAGGCTAAAACTTAACAAAGACAGAAGATGTGAGCTTTATGGTGCAAAGAGAAAATCAGAAGCCCACCAGCTCTGGTTTGAAAGTCCAAAAATAATTCTTCTGACAGTCAAAGGGAATGTGGAAATCCTCTGAGTTCATCACCTTGCTTTCTCTGTGAGCTCTCTAATAGTGCTTTTGAACAGCCAAACAGGAATAATTACTCAAATGGATTGAACCTTTGGCAGGAAGCCAATCACAGCTATGGAAATCCACAAAAGCCAGGACTTTTCAGTCTTAAGAGCAGCTGCAGTTCTAAAGGAGCCAGGCAGGCATCCCGAGTGCTCTTTTCTCTTGGTCTTCCCTCAGCTTGCAGCACTCTCAATATACAGACTGAATCACAGAAGTGAGCCACAGAACACACTACACAGGGTAACTAGAACCAGAGCCCAAAATAGGCATCATAAAACCTCAGAAATACTGGGAGGAGGGAACCAAGAAATGAAATTGCAGCCAAAGTTCTAGCCCGGTGAATATCCCTAACCTCCCAATGGATGCTTCCTCCCCCATCAGAACAGATGTAGCCAAAGTACCACAGCCAGTATCCTGGCCTCGTCTGGCTGCTCCATGAACACTACAATCAGTTTCCTTCAGAGCGTGCTCTACCTTCTGTCACCACCACTCATGTCCCTTCTGCGGTACATCCAATTTCTCCGTGCAGCCAGGTCTACCCCGACATTCTAAGCTTGGACCAGAAAGTACATCTTGCACACCAGCCCAGCTCCCTCTGTCCATCTAACTTCCTTTTCACCAAAGATATTTCCGAACTCTAAACCCAATCTGCTTGTAAATCCTCCTTCTAACCCAACCTGTTCTGACCAGACTGGACTTAGAATTAGTAACAGATGCCCACATGACCGGATCTCCTCACAAGAGTACCAACACTATGAAAGATCAAGCAAGCATTTTATTTCCCACACCTACCAGTGTTGTAGAAATGCCTGCAGGTGAAAATGGCATAAATGAACCCCAGAAGACAGGATTTAGAAGAACAATCATAAACTTTGTTAAATATATTAAGAAGTTTAAAGTAGACATAAAGAAACTGCTCAGTGAAATTAAGGAGAAAGAACTTAAGGATAACAAACACCTGAGTGATGCCAAAAATAAATAAATAAACGCAGAGAGAAATGTAATGATGATGGAAATGATGGAGACAATCCAGGTGTTGAGAACAGAACTCAATACTCAATGAGGAGATAGAACATCAAATAAGATGCAAGTTGAAATGATGATAGGGATTGAAAAGCTCAACTGGAAAATACAAAGAAAAACCTTACAAATGCATTGAGTCAAACAGAAGAGGGAATACTAGAGATTGAAAATAAAGTAGGGAATCTAGACCAAATAAGCAAATAATGTGAAAAAACAATCCCCCAAAATCATCTAATACCCAAACCAGAGAAGACACAACAACAGCAACAACAACAACAATAACAAATACCCTACACGCCAGTATTTTTTATGAATATAGGTACAAATATGAGCAATAAAAAGATCTGCATACAGAACACATACATACATCAAAAAGGTTATCCACATGGCCAAGTTACCTTTGTCCCTGAAATACAGGAATGGTTCAAACTACATAAGTCAATAAGTGCAAAAAAAACCCAACCAACAAATGAACTTATACAAAAATCACATCATCTCAATAAATACAGAAAAAGACAAATCCAACAGTCCCACAAATATAAGACTTGAGATAATACCTCAACATAATTAAAGTTATACATTACAAAGCTAATGTCATACACACACTGATACATTAAAAAATAATGTGCAGCCAAATAAACCATACTCAGAAAACTATGTGTTCTGTATTCTTTGTATCTATAATCTGAACTTAAAATTATGTGTGTACATGTCTATTGATATATATGAGATTTTAGGTCATGAAACTAGAAAGAGGGAGTTATGAGGGGGAAAATATCTTAATGGAGGTGTGAAAATAGGAGGGTTAACAAGATGCATGCAATAGAAAAGCAGAAGTGGTGACAAGTTAGGGAAATAAAAGGAACCACATGAAAGGGAGAAGGGACACAAGAGGGCAGCGGGGAGAAGAGTGGGCAAGAACAAGTCATGAAAGCACATGTGCATGAAGGCACTAGAATAGAACTTATTGTCATATAGCTAAGTTAAAAATGAACAATTAAAGAATCTCATGGACACTTTTAGAGACTACATAACATACTATTAAATATGACTAAGTCACTGGATAAATCAAAAAGGAAATAAATAAATTCCTAAAATCAGTCAAAAAATTACAGAGCAATCTATAGGGATACAATGAAAGCAGTCCTAAGAGGAAATTTTATAACAGTAAGTATCTGCATTTTTAACAAAATAAAACTTGGGAGGCAGAGGCAGATGGCAGATTTCTGTGAGTTTGAGGCTAGCCTGGTCATTAAGCAAAATCCAGGACAGCCAGGGTTTCACAGAGAAACCCTGTCTTGAAAAACAAAAAACAAATAACTTAATGATACACTTTAAGATCTCTCCAAACCTAAAAACAGGGTCAGGTTAGAAATAAATTAAAATTCAATGGAAACAAAAATGCAAAGAATCAATAAATCTAAGAGTTGGTTTTTGAAAATCCAAAAAAAAAATCTATACATGTTTAGTCAAACTAAACCAAACCAAACTAAATCAAAAGAAAGAGAAGACCCAAATTGATAAAAATTAGAGATGAAATGTGACCCACCGAAACAAATACCCATGACCTTCAGAAAACAAGAAAAACCATAAAAATTATTCCACTAAAGTAGAAAACCTAAAATACATAGATTTTTATTGACAATATATTTTACTTAACATTTCCTGATTATGGTTTTCTCTCCCCCTACTCTTTCCAGTTCTTCCCACCTCCCCTTCCATCCAAATCCACCTCCTTTCTGTCACTCATTAGGAAACAGGTAAGTTTCTAAAGGATTATGATATGGTATGATATATAATATAATATAATATAATATAATATAATATAATATAATATAATATAATATGATCAAAAACTAACACATCAGAGAGTAGGGGGGCAGCAGAAAGACAAAAAGACCAGAAAAAGAACAGAAAAATAAGAAATAAAAAACAGAGACCCACTTGTTCGCACATTCAAGAATTCCAAAAAACACTAAACTTGAAATTAACTATGCACCCAAAGGATCCATGCAGGCTCTGTGTGTGAGTTCATGCGTGAGTGGATCCTGTTGGGTTAGAGGGCCTGGTTTCCTTGATATCCTGTAACTCTCAGGCTCTTTCTGACTTCTCTTCAGCAGGGTCCCATGAGTCCTGAGGGGAGGGATTTGATAGAAATACCCTGTTTCTGGCCAAAGCCTCTCATTCTCTGCATATTGTCTGGTTGTGAGTCTCTGTATCTGTTCCTATCAGCTGCAGGAAGAAGCTTCTCTCAAGATGGCTGAGCAAGGGTCTGATCTGTGAGTAGAGTAGAATGTCATTCACAGTAATTTTATTCCTAGGTTGGTTTGGGGGTTTTGGTTTGTTGTTTGTTGTTGTTGTTGTTTAGAACAGTAGTATTTGGCTTTGCCTCTTGGTCATTCAAGCAGTGTTGGGTATGGGTTCTATCTCATGGAATGGGCCTTACAATGTGCCATGACTACACAAGCATATCTTGCAGGCAGGACACCATTGTAGATCAAAGAGATTGTGTCTGGGTTGCTATTTACATCTCTCATTTGGTAGCACAAAAAGTATCTTCCTCAATCCAAAACACTAAACCTAAAGGTGAAGGCTCTATATAGGCACCAGCTCAACTTCTCCATGTTAATTGAGTTGTGTGGGTGATGTCTTCAGCAATAGAACCTTGCTGGCAGTTTGTAGAGAGCAACATGCAGTCTTAGTAACAGCCTGGTTATTTGGGGATTCCCATAGAAATCATTTGGACCCCTTTGACCAACAACTTAATTAGATATAAATGATTCCTGGTACTGAAAGCTTCATCTGGTGACAAGAGAGGACCATTTGAGGCTCTCTCTCTCTCTCTCTCTCTCTCTCTCTCTCTCTCTCTCTCTCTCTCTCTCTCTCTCTCAGTATTTGGCTGTTTCATTTAGATCACCTCCACATAATTTAGGAAGCTTCTATTACATTAGATTCCCATACTGTCCCTCAAAAGCCCCTTAATTTTTAGCTGTCTCCCCCTGCATTCCCTCCTTCACACTCTTCCCTCTCACTCCCTTCTTGATTTCTAAATGCATGTGATCTACAAAAATAAAACCAAATAAATAACTTAAACTGATCCATAACAAACAGTGAGATTGCTGTAACAACAATTAATAATAATAATAATAATAATAATAATAATAATAATAATAATAATAAATGTCCAAACTAAAAGTAGTCCAGGACCAGTTGGATTACTGCTAAATTCTTTTTAAATGATAAAATAAAATATAATAAGATGAAGCACAAATTTCATACACAACAGCCCAACATGAGAAAAAGAGTCCCAGGAGCAGACACAAGAGTCAGAGACCCATTTGTTCTCACAGTCGAGAGTCCCATAAAAAGACTAAGCTATCCTTTCTGCTGGGTGCCAGTTGCTTGCTATTGATTTGTGCAAGTTCATGAAAACTTGAGAAAGTTCAACAAAGTTGAGCTGGTCCTAGCTGGATGCTACTCCAGACACAAAGCCATCATTGTGAAGAATATTGAATACTGAAGGTGGTACCTCAGACCACCCTTACCGCCATGCTCTGGTAGCTAGAATTGACCGCTATCCCTGAAAAAATGACAGCTGCCATGAACAAGAAGAAAATCGACAAAAGGTCAAAGATCAAGTCCTTTGTATATGTCTGTAACTACGACCACCTCATGCCCACAAAGTACTCTGTGGATATCATGTTGGACAAGACTGTTGTCAACAAGGATGTCTTTAGAGACCCAGCCCTGAAATGCAGGGCCAGGTAGGATGCCAAGGTCAAGTTTGAGGAGCAATACAAGGCAGGGAAGAACAAATGGTTTTTAGGTAAATTGTCATTTCTATCATTAAAAAATTTTTTAAAAGACTGAGCTAATAGCTATAATACATACACAGAGGACCTGGTGCAGACCCATGTAGGCCCTGTGCCTGCTGCTTCAACCTCTGTGAGCTCATATGTGCCTTGCTTAGTTGATTCAGGGGGCTGGATGTTCTCCTGCTGTCCTCCATTCCCTGTGGTCCGGCCTTCTGTTTTGCAGGATTTCCTGAACTCTGAGAAGAAGAATTGATGGAAACCTCCAGTTTAGACTCTCTGTCCACATAATGTCTGGCTGTGGGTCTCTGCTCAATGGGAGAGAATTCATGCCCAGTACTATATTTGACCATGTCCCCTGGATGGGGAGACCTGGTGGCACTCAGAGGAAGGACAGCAGGTTACCAAGAAGAGACTTGATACCCTATGAGCATATACAGGGGGAGGAAATCCCCCTTAGTCACAGTCATAGGGGAGGAGAGTAAGGGGAAAATGGGAGGGAGGGAAGAATGGGAGGATACAAGGGATGGGATAACCATTGAGATGTAACAAGAATAAATTAATTTTAAAAAAAAGAACTAATGAAAAAACTTTTTAAAAAAAGAAAAGAAAAAGAAACAAATGACAACAAATGTTGGAGAGGGTGTGCAGAAAGCGGAACCCTCGTCCATTGTTAGTGGGTGGCATAAACTGGTACAACTCCCATAGAAAGCAGCGTGGAGGGGTCTCAAAAGACTAAACTACTACTTGCAATGTCATTTATAATAATTTTTTTAAAAAAACTAAAAGTAGAACTACTGTATGACCCTGTTATACCATGCCTCAATAAACACCCAAAGTGCTCTGTATCTCACTACAGAGATATTGTCTCACCCACTCATTCTTGTTTCTGCATCACTCGTAATGTCGAGTAAAAGGAATCAGCCTAGGTTTCAATCAATAGATAAATAGATAATGATAATAGCATGCATATACACGAAGTTAGTCGCTAAAAATGAAATTATGAAAATTTTAGGAAAATAAATGGAACTGGAAAACACTATATTAAATTATATGTATATCTATGTGTGCATTTTGGGGACAATAGGCTAAATGGCCAATGTTCAGTCATCTTGTCCAAGTCTGCACCTTTAAGTTTCTGTTTCTCACAAAGCCTGCCTATTACAGGAACTAGCCGACCCTGTTATGGTTTAGCAGTTACTTTAGACAAAGATAGAGCAAGATATTCAGTGTGGCAGAACATTATGACCCTGCCTGGAATTCCCTGTGTTTTGAGATAGCCAGCAGCTGGGTTGCCATAGCAATATGCTTCCCTATCTCCAGCCTTATAAAAGCTGCTGCCTGAAAAAATAAAGTTTGAGAGTTTGATCAATATTCAGACTTTCTCTCCTTCTTTGTGTCTTGTGTTTTATCCCTTGTACAGGTGAATCTCCTCCCGAGCTTTAGTCAAATCCCCGCTGGTTGGGGCATGTGTGTACATATGTATGTACGCATGTATGTATGTATGTATATATACATATGACTTAGCTTCTGAGATTTTATGTATGTACAACTACATGAGAGTGAAAGAGAGAAGATGCCGGAAACCTAGAAAAGGGCCAAAAGATGGAGGAAAATATACTTTTGACAAAAAGAAAAGGTCACCCTACAATTAAATCCTAGTAAATTTTATTATACTATATTTAAAACCTAGACATAGTGGGACATACCTTTAATGGCACCACTCAGTAGGCAAAGGCCAGTCAAGGCTACATAGTAAGGCAATGGCCCAAGAGAAGCAAGCAAAAACAAGCATGCACATTAAAAACAGAAGTTGAAATTAATTGAACTACCACCTGACAACTTATGGGACATTTGGAGTTGCTGGTTATGTTCTGTTAGACTTGCTGTCCAAATTCCCTTCTAGATGTGTTCCTCTTCTGATGAGCGAAGCCATAGAAAATGGAGTGGTCTAATTGTGCATATTGCCACACATAGAACTCTTCCCATTGAGTTTCGCTTTAACCTTTATAATTTCTCATATGTAAATTTAAATCTTCTAATATAAATAATGCATGAAAAAGACAATATTGGGGCTCACTGGAATGTGAGTAATGTTCTTGATAATCACACATACGCACACACAAAACAAAAACAAAACAAAACACAAAAAAAACAAAACAAAAAAACCTCTCCACCTAGCAGAATTTACAGAAAAGCCCTATATAAATGTATATAATGGCAGTAGGAGAAACAGTCAAATCCAGAACTTAAGAAACTCTCTTAAAAAGGAGGGAGAGGGAGAATGGGAAGATACAAGTGAGGGGATAACGTTCGGGAGGCAATCTTAATAAATTATAAACTTTTTTGAAAGATAAATAATCAATTATGTTAAATAAATGGAGGAAAAAGAAGGGGATCTGTCAGCCACGACAAGAAAAAATCCAAAGCAGAAGGCGCATGAGACGTTGAAAACAAGCATAATGCACAGATCTCACTAAGGGCTTGACCTCTGCACATATAGGAGATACTCTTGAGATCTGGAGTAGCAGCTTAGTCCTAATATGCACAAGTCTGAGGTTCAAACGTTAATAGGATAAAAGTTACGTTTTGAGATAATGAGGGACAACAAAACATGAACTGGTTTGTTGCCTGATATAGAAGAATAAACGTTAGATGTGTTGGACATTTTGATGTTCTTGAGGCTATGCATCTTAAAACCTCTCTGTATTAGAGTCACATACTTAAGTATTTATGTGTGAATTTATGTAGTGCCTGAGATTTGTAGTGAGAATCTCCAGATCTATTCAGACTTATATATTAAATTATACTCAATCTATCATTTCAATAGACTGAAAAGATAGTGTAGATGCCATGTCTGGATTTTAGAATATACTCCATGATTGATTTTTTCCCACTGTATACCACACTACTCCTTGTGGTCAACAGAATTCAATCATGCTGAATTTAAGACTTGTCTCACTCACCTCATACAGAAAGCATGCAGATCATCGTCACTAACATATCAGTCTCTCTGACAATAAAAGGTATTATTATCATCAAATTCTAGACACACACACACACGCACACGCACACGCACATGCACACACGCACACGCACGCACATGCACACATGCACACACACACGCACATGCACACACACACGCACATGCACACACACACGCACATGCACACACGCGCACACACACACGCACATGCACACATGCACACACACACGCACATGCACACACGCACACACACACACACGCACACGCACACGCACATGCACACATGCGCACATGCACATGCACATGCGCACACACGCACAGGCACACGCAGCACCATAGCCTTTCTCTCCTAACTTCATTTACCAAAATTCCCAAAAATAGCTTCAGACCTGCATCTTGAGCTATGTCTCCTGACATTTCTGAGACACTAAAAGAAGAATGAACAATATTGGTTAAAGGAATAGTGGGTGTCTGTATCAGAGTTTGAGGACTCTCTCGTGTTTGTATCAAGTTTTTCTCTCGTTTTTGTATCAAGAGATTAGTGACACCACCACAGCCGCTGTAAAGAACAGTCTCACTGAAGGCTTGTTCATTTTCTGTCTGCTTTTGTTTGTCTGCCCTGTGCCAGTGTTCACTTTCCATGCACATCTCAAATGAGGTGGCAAAGTGAGACATCAACAGAAGCAGAGGCTCCTTACATCTCTGAAGATGCTACCTCTAGACTTCGTAATTTTCAGGTTGTCACACACCTGTGGCAGTGATAAGTTTATATATTTTTCTTTAAGTTTCGCAGACTAAAGCCTGAAATGATAATGTAATGAAAGCTTGCTTTTGTTCCCCAAAATCAGTTACAAAAACATTAAGATGCTGAACTGCTCACAGAAAAGCAATTTACCATAATATTAACTACCTCCAGTTCAAAAAATCATTACTGTTTAATTACTGATCCTCTACTGAGCATTGATCAAACTTGAGCTGCACTTTCAGGAACTGAAAAATCAATGGGATGTTGATTGTATATTATAATATAAATCATATTTCAAAATATGTCTCCCTTTGGTGATTTCAGAAAAACATCATTGAATATATTTCTGATACACAGTGATCCTATGAGAAAAAAATACCCAAATATTTTTCCTTTCTTCAGAAATTTTGAAATGCTTATTGTTAAAAGGTTCATGGTTTTGACAAAGTTTCTATTCTCCAAGTAAAATAAAAGCTAATAAAGCCTACTTCTCTATAAATACTTTTCAGAACATTGACTTAAATGTATTATATTCACCCGAGTATCAACTTCACCAGCCCACTCAAACAGGCGTATGCATGGAGAAGTAAGGAGTATTCAGCCAAGAAACATACATGGTCATTTTGTGTGGACACAATTCTAGTAGCAATAATTGAGAATTTGCTTGTGTAAATCCTTGTCAACCCCAGCCTCCATTCACTGTCTTCCTGATGCCTTTACAGATAGAGACAGCTTCTATCTATCAAAGAAAGAAACCGAGGCACACTCATTCCTTCACTTGGTTCAATCGATCTACCTCTTCCCTTCCCAACATACTATTAAGATATGAATTTTGTGGGAAAGTTGCTTGATTTCATGAATCTTAGAAAGCAAAAAAAAAAAATTTAAGAGCTGAGCCATGTAGTAAGTTTTACTGCAGGATCACCAGGCATGGTCTAGTCTTCCTTTTCCTTCTTTTATATAGCATTCTTTGCTTTTTCTCCAGCTCAAGGCTCAGATCTCTGTCTTGTTTTGCTTGCAATCTGGTAAATAAAGTGTGCAGAGTTGCAAAATACAAACAGCCATTGCCTTTGTGTGCCATACCACCAAGAAATGAGGAGAGAGTAGACCCAAATATCACCTTGGATGTCATAGTCTCTCTGATGTTTTGCTTACTTTTCCTGTCTTTACAGGTTTCTGACCAATTCATTTCACATCATTTCTATAGGCCCTCTCTATATCTTCTATCTCCTTTGTTCCTGTATTTGTCCCTCCCATCCTTTAGTCATTTATAATACTAGGATAGCTTATTGTCTATCATTTTCCTTAATAATTTAATATTGGGTAGCTCACTGTATTTTCTCTTTAGGATTTGTCTTGTCCAATACTCTGTAATTCAACATGGTTACACACCAAAAACCAAAGGGATGATCCTGGCATCTTGACATGCCTATTTCCCCCTGTTTTTCCAGTAAACTAAATATGTTTTGTGTTAAACCCACTGAGTCCATTTAGTGATTCTTAAGTTTTTTTTTAAACAACTGCAAAATATTATTACCAACACTGGCATTAAAATCTACCTGAATGGCCTTGGTGCACAACCCTTTATCGGTCCACTTACCTTTGATCTTACCTGGTAGTATGTGAGGCCACCACATACGGACTATTTACACATTGAAAGGTAAAAAACAAAGTGAGAATTGAGAATATTCTGTGTATAGAACTGTTTTTGCCTGCATTTTCTATGTTCCTCTTCTAAGTAAAGGAGTTCTCACTTGGAGACAACAGGTTCACATCTTCAAGCATGGCTACTGATAATTTTCTTTTCCCAACCATTTACAGACTCCTTGTAACAGACATTTCTCTTTCAACGATAGCCTGCAGAGCTGATAAAACCAACTATATGTGCACATGAGTGGCTTTTTTCCCATTTGAGTTGTGGTAGGAAATATATTGGACACTGCTGGCTGCTTTACGTAGCAGCTGGTTCTTTTTCTTAAGCAGGAAGGCTCTACGATTTATCTTACATAGCAGAAACTGGACAAACTAAACAAGATATCACATGTTGTATGTCACTTAATTCTGTAATTTTATAATTGCTTATAGAAAAATCTTGACATATGGGAAAACTATTTCAATGAGATGGTGTGACCTGCATGTGGGTGCTGGCAGACACCAGAAGAGAGTGTCAAACCCCTTGGGGCTGGAATTATAGGTGTTTATGAGCAGACTAGTACCTGAACTCAGGTGCTCTGGAAAAGCATCATGTGTTTTTAATTCTAACCTATTTTACTAGCCCTATAATCTTAAATTTGATAAATTTATGTTCTTTATTAGAATGAGCTAACAGAGAGAAAGCTGACAATATAGTACTATCCATAAGAGATGAAATTCTTCACAAATGTTATAAGTTGGGAAAGTGTGTGTGTGTGTGTGTGTGTGTGTGTGTGTGTGTGTGTGTGTGTGTGTAATATGCAAGTGTGTGTAATATGCATGTATGTGGGTGTGCATTTATGAACATGAGTAGGATGTTGAATATCTTCTACTTCTGTTTGCTTTATTGTCTTCAGAAAGAGTCTCTCAATGAACTGGAAACTTTATTTCAGCTAAGCTGGTTGGGCATCAAGCTCTAGGAATCCTGTCTCTGGCTGCTTATAATGAGTTTACAGGTATGTAAACTCAGGTTAGCAAGTTTATAGGACAAGTTCTCATCCACTGAGTTATTTCCCAGTCCAGGAAAATATTTTCTTAATAAAATATTTTTTAAGAAAGATATCACACAAAGCATTCAAAAAGACAGTAGAATCAGAGAGGACTACTTAAACACTGAGATACAAACAAAATTGGTGAGAATCTTCTACATAGAGAAGATTTTTTTCTTCATTCATTTATTAATTTGTTTATTTTACATCCCAATCATACCCCTGTCCAACCCCCCTCCTCATTCCAACAAGTTGCATGAGGACTACGTGCCTCCTCTTTCACTGAGGCAAGACAAGGCAGCACTGCTAGGAGAACAGGATCCAGATGGAGGCAACAGAGTCCAAGTAGACAGTGCCCACTCCAATTGTTTTTTTTATTATTATTAATTTATTTTTTGTTTTTGTTTTTTTTTCCTTTATTAATTTATTCTTGTTACATCTCAATGTTTATCCCATCCCTTGTATCCTCCCATTCTTCCCTTCCTCCCATTTTCCCCTTACTCCCCTCCCCTATGACTGTGAGTGAGGGGGACTTCCTCCCCCTGTATATGTTCATAGGGTATCAAGTCTCTTCTTGGTAGCCTGCTATCCTTCCTCTGAGTGCCACCAGGTCCCCCCCCCCTCCAAGGGACATGGTCAAATATGAGGCACCAGAGTACGTGTGAAAGTCATACCCCACTCTCCACTCAACTGTGGAGAATGTCCTGTTCATTGGCTAGATCTGGGTAGGGGTTTGAAGTTTACAGCCTGTATTGTCCTTGGCTGGTGCCATAGTTTGAGAGGGACCCCTGGGCCCAAATCTGCCTATCATAATGTTCTTCTTGTAGGTTTCTAGGACTCTCTGGATCCTTCTACTTTGCTATTCTCCCATGCTTCTCTCATCTAGAGTCCCAATAGGATGTCCTCCCCTCTGTCTCAGTTTCCTGGTAAGTGAAGACTTTCATGGGACATACCCCTTGGGCTAGTATGCAGATATAAGTGAGTATATACCACTTAACTCTTTCTGCTTCTGGGTTAAGTCACTCATTATGATCATTTCTAGCTCAATCCATTTGTCCACAAATTTTGGGAATTCCTTGTTTTTAATAGCTGAGTAGTATTCCATAGTGTAAATGTACCACAGTTTCTTCATCCATTCTTTTACTGAGTGACACTTAGGCTGTTTCCATGATCTGTCTATTATGAATAAGGCTGCTATGAACATGGTTGAGCAAATGTTCTTGTTGTGTGCTGGAGCATCTTCTGGGTATATTCCAAGGAGGCTCACTCCAATTGTTAGGGGACCCACTTTGGGACCAAACAGCCCATCAGTATATGTGTAGGGCCTAGGACCAGTCCATGCAAGTTCTTTGGTTAGTGCTTCCATATCTATGAGCACCTATGGGCCCAAGTTAGTTGGCTACCGTAGGTCTTGTGGTGTCTTTGACCCCTCCAGCTCCCTCAATCCTTCTGCTAACTCTTCCACAAGAGTTCCACCTAATGTTTGGCTGTGAGTCTCTGCATCTGTTTCCATTATCTGCTGGAGTCTGTGGAAACATGTACAACTTTGGAAATCAATCTGGAGGTTTCTCAGAACATTGGAAATAGTTCTACCTCAAGACTCAGCTATACAACTCCTAAGCATATACCTAAAGTATGCTTCAACAAACCACAAGGACATTTGCTCAACTATGTTCACAATAGCTGTATTCATAATAGCCAGAATCTGGAAACAACCTAGATGCCACTCAACCAAAAAGTGGATAAAGAAACTGTAGTACATTTACCCAATGGAATACTACTCATCTATTAAAAACAAGGACATCATGAAATCTGCAAGTAAATGTATGGAACTAGAAAAGATCAACCTGAGTAAGGTAACCCAGAACCAGAAGAACACACATGACACATGACAGGAACCTAACATAACTGTCATCTGAGAGGCTTCACCCATCTAGAAAATCTTAACTCTGTATTTTCTAAGCACTTCAGATCTATGTAGGGAGTATCTTTTTTATTTAAAGAACCAATTTTCATACACTGTACTTTGAACATATTTTCCCATTCCCCAGTTCCTCCAAAATTCTCCTCACCTCTCCATCCACCTAACTTCAAGCTTTCTCTCAAAAACCAAAACCAAAATCAAAACAAACAAACAAAAATCAATATGGCAAGGAACCTTCTAAACCAAAGCAAAACAAAACAAACAAAAACCAATATAGCAAGAAACCTTCTAAACCAAAGCAAAACAAACAAACACATACACACACACACACACACACACACACACCTTTAGTCCCGGCAAGCACTCGGGAGGAAGAAGCAGGCGTATCTCTAAGTTCAGAGCCAGCCTGGTCTACAGAGTGATTTCCAAGACAGCCAGGCTATGCAGAAAAACCCTGTCTCACAAAACAACAAAACAAAGCAAATCAAAACAAAACAAAACAATAAAGCAAAAGGTTGCATAGTCCATTTTGTAAAGGCCAAATACTCCTGGGTATAGGTCCTATCTGGAGTGTGTTTGATATACCCATTTATAGGCCATAACTTATCAGGAAACATATTATTGTTTATAGAAGGGGTGTTTTGGATGCTGCCACTTTGTTGTGAAGGGACACCATGACCACAGGAACTCTTATAAAGGAAAACATTTAATTAGGGCTGGCTTAAAGTTCAGAAATTTAGTCTATTGTCATCATGGCAGGAAGCATGGCAGCATGCAGGAGGAATTGGTGCTGGAGAGGTAGCTGAAAGTTCTATATCCAGATCTGCAGGCAGCAGGGAAAAGAGACACTAGGCATGGCTTGAGTATTTGAAACCCCAAATCTCACCCTCAGTGATAAATTTCCTCCAACAAAGCCACATCTAACCCAACAAGGCCATACCTCCTACTCCCTGCCAAGTACTACCATTTCCTAATGACCAACTACTCAAATATAGGAGCCCGTGGAAGCTTTCTTTTTTAAATTAATTAATTTATGTATTCCCTTTACATCTCTTCCGGGTCATACTCTTCCTCCCTCATCCTTCCTTCCACTCTCCCCCAGAAAAGGGGATCCCTCCCACCTACCCATCACAGCAAGTCTCATCAGGACTGAGCACACCCTCTTCCCTTTCGTCTGGCAAGGCAGCTCCAACATGGGGAGGTGACAGAGATGAAATATGATAGATATTAATCTCCATTCAGAAATTTAGACCCAACAAAACAGGAAAGATTTTACTTCAAGTTTGCCAAATACAAATAGTCAAATCACTCTGAATATAACATTTATATAATTCCTTATTATTTCATGGTTCCTCCTGCTGTATTTAGTTTATTTTATTCCTGTGTAATAATATAAATGTATACTTTAAAAAAAGAACATAATTATTTTTAAAAGGATAAAAACACACTGATGAATAAAAAAAAGAAAGAAAAGAAAAGCAGGCAGCAGAGTCTATGTCAGAGACAGCCCCAGTTCTCTTTACTAGGGGACACACATGAAGACCAATCTGCCCATCAGGGCATGTTTAGCGGGGCTAGGTCCAGTCCATGCATGGTCCTTGGTTGGTGCTTCAGTCTCCACAAGTCCCCCTGGGCTCAGAGTAGTTGGCACTGTTGGTGGTCGTATGGAGCTTCTGTCCCCTCCAAGTCCTCTTATCCTTCCCCCCACTCTTCCACAAAGCTCTCTGTGCTCTGCCTAATGTTTGTCTGTGAGTCTCAGCATCTGTTTCTGTCTGGTGCTGGCTGGGGCCTCTCATAGGGTAGCTGTGCTAAGCTATGGGAGCCATTCTTATTCAAACCACCACAGGTGCCAACTATTTTACCTTTGCTAACCACAAAACACAATGTTCAGACGATTACAAATCACTTTATATGATGGACATAAGACTGTCAAAATACAAACAGTTAAGGATCCAATTAAAAGAGGATGATTTTTCCACTTCCATTATTTTAAATCTTTATACAACAAATATAAGAGAGTTCTTTGCTTTGCTTTTAATGTACCTGAAAAGATTTTCCTTAAGGGAAAATTGTTCTCTTCAAAGTACCTTTCGGATAAAAGTGTTTTGTTTTGACAAAAGCAAGTTATTGACTAATACACAAAGGTTTAAATTAATGTTGGGGGATAACATTAAATGCATGTATAAAATCATCAAACAATAGAAAAAATAAAAATAAGACAACCAAAACAAATGGTAAGCAAGCAAGCAAGCATACCATAATAAAGGCATAGACTGCAATTACTGTGTCCATTCACCAAATGGCCAACACACTCAGAAGAAACTGCTTAGAAAACTAAAGGCCATAAACCAAACTAGCAAGTGAGTGTGGGGAGAACAGACTCGGGAGTGCTTGAATAATTGTTTCCTAATTTTATCTGTAGGTTGTAAGACCAGACACAGCTTGAACTAAACAAAACACACTCTAAAGTATTTTATACTTCCCTCTGGAAAGTGAGCACTAAAGCCAATGTGCTTTAAAAGCAAGTTCACTAAAGAAAGCAGCTCTCAGGAGAAGCATAGTTTTTAATTCAGTGTTTGCAGACTAGTTATATAATGGGAGGAGGGTTAAAATTCCTTAATAGTGGATCAACACAAATCCTCCTCTTCCTAAGAGAAGATATAAGCTGAAATCCTTTCCTATCCATGCAGAGAATAAAAGCAATCTAGTCTGAGAGAAACAAATATTTCCCTAGAATTAAAATGCATAGCTTTTTAAAAATTTTATTAATTTATTCATATTACATCTCAATTGTTAGCCCATCCCTTGTATCCTCCCATTCCTCCCTCCCTCCTGCATCCCCCCCTACTCCCCTCCCCTATGTCTGTGACTGAGGGATAACTCCTCCCCCTATATATGCTCATAGGGTATTGAGTCTCTTCTTGGTGACCTATTATCCTTCCTCTGAGTGACACCAGGCCTCCCCATCCAAGGGACATGGTCCAATATGGGGCACCAGAGTTTGTGTGAAAGTCAGATCTCCTTAAAAAATAAAATAAAATAAAATGCATAGCTTTTGGGTCTGGTTAGTACCTCGGGCCTTAGTTCTCCTGGTTCTTTGGCCTTTTACAATCCTTCAAAAAATGGAGAGTATATGCAAGACCTCACTGCACAGAGCTCCCCACAGACCCCTCCCCATCTGGCAACAGATAGCCATTTTTTCTACGACGAGCCATGCTCTTCCCCACACACTTACCAACACTCATGTTGATGTGTCAGTGCAAAACTAGCTGGAGACATTTTTGTTACATCCATCTCCCTGTTCTGCTTCTCCTAGAGACTCTGGACCATGGCCAGTCTGGTTGAGTGGCATCTACATTATCTCTACCATGGCCAGCCTGGTTGAGTGGCATCTACATTATCTCTACCATGGCCAGCCTCGTTGAGTGGCATCTATATTATCTCTACCATGGCCAGCCTGGTTGAGTGGCATCTATATTATCTCCACAACTAGGCTATCAGCCTTCTGGTTGTAAACAATGTGCTCAGTAAATCCTACTGAGCAGAACAAATCACCTGGTGAATCTCATTAAGGAAACGGGGCATCTTCTCACTCTAAAAGAAAACATGAAAAAAGATTTGATGGCATAACCTTGATCTCACATTCAGAAGTAAATAATCCCACATAGCAGAAATAAATCCAAGTTCAAATAATCCTAGTCTATGGGCTTTTCTAGATGAAAAGGGAAGAAAGAGGTCATTTTTCTTGGAATTCTAGATTAAGGAGCGGAGGTTAGAAGGGAGGGATGAGCTTTTCAAATGTGTTTTCATCATCATCTTACTAAAAGTCACCTATTCTTGCTCCAGTTCACAAAGTGGGAAAGAGACTTGAACTCATTGGCACAGGAGACAACTGACTGAACAGAACACCAATAGCTCAGACTCTAAGGTCAACAATTAATAAATAAGACCTCATAAACTGAAAATCTTCTGTAAGGCAAAGGACACTGTCAAGAGAACAAAGCGACAGCCTACAGACTGGGAAAAAGCTTCATCAACCCTACATCTGACAGAGAGCTAATATCCAAAACATATGAAGAACTCAAGAAATTAAACACCACCAAACCAAATAAGCCAATTTTTAAAATGTGATACAGAGCTAAAAAGAGAAGTCTCACCAGAGGAACACCAAATGACCAAGAAACACTTAAATGCTCAGCCTACATATCAGGGAAATGTAAAGCAAAATGACTCTGAGATTCCATCTTACACCTACCAGAATGGCTAAGATCAAAAACTCAAGTGGCAGTACATGCTGGCAAGGATGTGGAGAAAGGGGAACACTCCTCCACTGCTGGTGGGAGTGCACACTTGAAAACCACTTTGGAAATCAATCTGGCACTTCCTCAGAAAATTGGGAATAAAGCTACCTCAAAACTCAGGTATACCACTCCTGGGCATATACCAGAAAAATATTTCACCATACAACAAGGACATTTGTTCCACTGTGTACTTTATTTATAATAGCCAGAATTTGAAAACAACCTAGATGTCCTTCAACTGAATGCATAGAGAAAGTGTGATACATTTACACAACAGAATGCTACTTAGTTATTAAAAACAAGGAAATCTTGAAATTTGCAGACAAATGGATGGAACTAGAAATGACCACCCTGAGTGAGGTAACCAGACCCTGAAAGACATTCATGGTATATACCCACTTATAAGTGGATATTAGCCCAACATAGAAATCCTCTGAGAGACTCCATCCACCTGGGGAACAGAACAGATGCTGAGATTCACAGCCAGACTATGAGCTGAGTGCTGAGAATGGTATGGAAAAGTGGGGAGATGGAAAGACCCCAAGGGTTCAGGAGCCTCACAAGAAGACCATTTAGGCCCCCGGATCTGGACCCAGGGAGACCTGCTGTACCAACCAAGGAAAATGTATGCAGTGAACCTAAACCACCTGTTTAGATACAGCCAAGGAATAGCTCATTCTCCATGGTTGTGGGGATAATGGGGACTGCCTCTGACATGAACTCTGGTGCCCCTGATTTGATCATTTTGCCTTGGTGTGGAGGCCTGGCAGGCACACAGTGGAAGGGAAACAGGTTATCTGGATGAGACCTGATAGGCTGTGGTTATATGGTGGAGGAGGAGGTTCCCCTTCTGTCAGAGGACTAGAGAGAGGGAGGGTGGGAATGGGATGATGCAAGCGAGGGGATAACAACCAATATGTAATCTGAATAAATTATAATAAATTTAAAAATGAATGAATGAATGAATGAAGAAAATCAGGAAAGCAGCTTTCCACTTAAGGGTATTTTCTTATCATTGAGTACATCTCAATATGTATTTCATTATTTCATCCTACTATATTCTTCAATGAAAGTATTATAAATGCAGCTATCATACACAAAGGGAAACCTTAGGAACACAAGCACATATCCAAAAAAATTTAGTGCTGATTTATGACTGAAATGCTAAAACATCAAATGTAATTTTCCAAGAAAGATTCCTAGTACAGGTGGAGAATCTTCCAGACATCCGATCCAAATCCTGGTATTGATGTGAGATACTAAGTCAATTTACCTGAATGGGGTAAATATCTTTTCCTGGGAAAATGCTGGGTATTTGTATGATTACCATTTATTTGCATGGATTAAGCCTGCTCTCAGGATCCACATTTGTCAGGGCGGCTTATAGTCAACTGGTATTGCTGAGAAAAGCGCGTGCTTGGAGCACGCCATTCCAGGAAAGCGTTCGTCTCATCAGAGAACAATCATAACAAATGGCTTCAGATGGAGTTTGTGTCTTGAAGATCTGTAGAAGACAACCCCCCCCATTTGCTCACTTGTTCATTTTAAGCATAAATTTAGTGCAAGCAAACAAACAAGAATTAAGAATAGAGTTTTTGAGCTTGGGCTATTTATAATTCAGCGTGATGGAAGAAGATACATGCAGATAGTAATTGTAACATAAAGTGTAAAGCAGAAATTTTGAGTTAAACCGCTTTAGTATTGACAATTTGTCTTTGGTCAAACCATACTATATTTAACTTCTCATCAAAACAGCCAATTGTACCTTATGCTATTTCAGAGATTAATTTAGGCAGGATCAGTGTCAGAAAGGCTCAGTGAAAGAATGCTGTACTGCTCCAGGGCTGTGGTGTGGGTTTAGTATGCTCATTGTAAGGAGCATTAGGTTGGTTAGTGCCATAATTTTTAATAAATTTAGCAACTCAAGGAATCTATCAGGACACTGCTTTCTTGTTTTCCTTTTGGCTTTGATTTCAGGAAAAAAAATACCATTTATGAACTCAGACTGATAAGCTATAAACTTTGATATTAAAAGTTCAAATGACTAAACTATGAGTGTAGTTCAATAATAGAATATGTGCTTAGCGTGTGGACTCAATCCCCATACCACAAATGTTTGAAAGGATATTTTAATCATTATATACAAACATGGAATATAATTTCATTTCTTACTTAAGAAACACTGATGAGAAGCTATTGTTAAAGATACCTCACACTTTAGCTATAACATACAGAGAAATCTAGAACTTCTTCCCTATTGCCTGGGTTTTAGACTCTGCTCTACAGGCTGCTGGAGGACAAAAAACCTTAATAGTCTTACCAAACAATGCTATATAGTATTGACTTGCTAATCAAGATGGCCCCATTGGTGCAACTGTGAGATGAATGGTACAGGGGCAGCCAACCTCTTTGGGATTGGATTTGAAGCTCCAGGAAGTAACTCATGCCTAGTACTGTAAGCCAGGTCAAATGTCCACCACTGAAGAGATCATTGACACTAGAAGGAGCCTACTCCTGCTGTTTTGCTAAACGGATGTTGTCAAATTGTCTTCTAAACATTTGTGTTTATACACATAGATTAGTGATTCTCCAAACCTTTGTCAGAGAAGCTTTTTTGCAATGGGATGCAGTCAATTCAGAGACTCATACCTACCTGATCAAAGTGTTGAGAATAAGTGACTTATTTCAGCTCTGAATTGGAAGTGTATATTTCCACACTTATGGAACCTCCAAGCTTATGGAACACCATAGAAGAGGATGCAGGTACACTGTTAGAGCTGGTGGATGGGGACTAACTATGAAGTGATATATCCAGGACACAACATCACTGTTTTACCCATAAACCCACAACAGCTATGGTTATTCTCACAAGACCTGGAAAGACTGAGCCAGTCAACAGTCTCTCACAGATGAGAGAGGAGCTCATAAGGCCCCATACTTAGCTGAGGAGCTACTGAAAGGGAGTGGCTTCTTGAGGATAAGGAATTTTCCTCAGAGGTGTGCCACTGATAAGTGGCCCATGGACCAGAGCCAGAGTACATTAAGTTCTGTGATTTTAATTCACCACTGTTGTGCTAGTTTGTCACAGCAGCCACAAGAAGCTAGTGTGGATACATATGTTACAAAATGTGCTAAAATGAAGGAGGACCAATACTGTACATTATAGACAGAGCTGCTATAATTTAAGTGTCAGAAAGTGAAGAAATTCTTAGCTCTTTTATACTATGGAATATTGAAACCATTCACACATAAATATCTAATACTGTGCTCACAATTAGTCCTGGTCAGTTTTTAACTTAAAAAATGTTATAGAAAGCATTGGATGTTTCTTTACATAACCCATCTCAATCCCATTCTTTTCTCTCTTTCTCACATTAAACCTAAATGCAATCTTCAGACTCATGGGTATTAATTTCATACATAGATTTATTAAAGAGAATGCAGCATTTTGTGGGACCATTTCACACTACATATTCACATCTGAAACGTGTGTTTTCCCTTAACATTATTTTGGAGGACTCTCCACTGTAACTTTAGTTCACTTATTTTCACTCCTTTGTGGTATTTTTTGGTAAAACTACACACACACACACACACACACACACACACACACACACACACGCACACACACACACACACACACACGAACATCGAGACAAGTGTCTTCTGATGCACAGGTGCTCAAATCTCCTACAGTACAGACACAGAAGCGAAATGTGTGTGTTAGACTGCAAGAACTTTTAACATTGTTAGATGTCGCCACACTGCTCTTCAAGGCAACTAAGATTGTTTTGAAATTCCCCTCAGATTTAAATACATAGTAATACATAGTCTTAAATACATAGTAAGTACATAAATATATAAATACATAGTATTTACATAAAGATGCTGCATTGGCCACAGAAAGTGGAGCAACCTCAGTAACTCCTCTGCCACTAAGCTACTATGACCCCTGAGCTATCTTTCTGGGTCTAGTTACATCATAGCAGTATCTCAATTAGTATGGTTAAATAGCTCTGATTTAAAGAAAATTTTTTCATTTGATATTAAAAGGAGCCATCTATCCTAATTGCTTCATGGTTCTTATTGCTGTGGGTAGTTTATTGTATATATGTGTAATAATATAAATAAATAAAGGGAGCAATCCTCATAAGGATCAGATAAGCATTGGTTTTCTTTTTTTCTTTTTTGTTATTTTTCCTTTTTACATATATACTTATATTATTACACATATATACAATAAATACCTACAACAAGAAGAACCATGGAACGATCAGGAATTATATAAAAGTCATAGTGTTTTGGTTATTTGTATTTGGCAACCTTGAAGAAAATATCGTTCCTATCTTGATGCATCTAAAATTCTGAACGTAAATCAATATCTATCACATCTCATCTCTATAAAGTTAAAAATCGCAAAAATATTTCCCTTGGATTTACTGAAAACTGGCATAAAACAGATTAATAAAGTTAAGCTATATTCTAGAGGGAGGTTGCTCTTCTCTTTCAATGGTGATGGATTAAAAAAGCAGTAATGAAACCTGTGTGTTCTCAGTAGCAGAGCACTCTTATACTGTGTGCAAGGCCCAGGGTTCAGCCTCTAGCAACACAAAAATAATGGTGTAAGGATCTTTATAAGGACTTTCTATTATGTCTAAATAAGTACTTGTGTAAATCTAGTAATTAATAACCTCTGTGACTTCCATATTACAGGCGAATAATTTGTCGCACATAAATCATATTCAAAATTTCAGCGAGGGAAGAGGAATCCAGAACTGAATTCCAGAGCCATGTCCAAGGTTCACCAGCTTCCTTTGCTTCCTTACAAAGCCCAATACTTTTTCCTCTGTCAATCTTTAATAGCATCTTAGAGATTTTTACTGAATGAGTAAGATAAATTATAATTTAAAAACTAAACTAAATAAGTAATAGTGCATTTAAAACAAGATGAATTATGCAAATAAATAGAAACTTTTAAAAATAAGAAACCTAACAAGGGGAGTCATTTGTTCTGTCAATTTTTGTAGCAGTTGAACAAGTACAAGACTCTTCTTAGCTCAGGAAACAAACAAAGTTGTTCATCATTTTCTCAAGGTCATAGCAGAAACTCACAAGAAGCTGTGATCTCCTCATTGTCAACTATCTACACACACAAAAAAAAAACACTCAAAGATGTATGGAGAATAAATTTAAAGACATTCATAACTTTTAAGATTGGTCAGAAGCCCAAGTAGCTGTCATGCCTCTACACTGAAATTGAATCCTCAGAAATAGAAACAAACTCCATTTGCAAAGGGGTCTATGCCTCCCAGACTGGGTACCCACATACAGAACAAATAGCAGGGAACGTGGTCTCTTTCTGTGTTGCCTCACTACTTTACATTGTGTCCTAGATGTCCTTAGCTGTCTGCATGCCCCCTTTCTAATAGCGGTGTTACTGTAGGTGGCTAATGGGTTACTACTCCACACAGGTGAATTTGTAGACTCAAAGTGGGTGAAATGGTTGCCATTGTTACTTGGCACCTCTAATTGGTCTCAATTGTTCAATTCTTTTTTTTTCAAGACAAGGTTTCTCTGTGTAGCCCTGGCTGCCCTGGAACGATCTTTGTAGACCAGTGTGGCCTCAAAGTCATCGAAGTTTTAATTATCTCAATTCCAAAAACTCATTATTAAAACTTATTGTTGTAACAATCCACCAGAAACTTAGGAGTCCTAAACAATATAAATCTATAAGCTTGCTGCCACCATGAAACTGAGCCTCACAGGCCAAAATTCAGCATGTTAACCAGAGCTCTGTCCTTTCTAGTGGCTTGTCCTTACTGCGCCCTTGTGTGTGGTAATTATTCTTGCTTGTCAACTTGACTACATCTATAATTAACTAAAATCCAAATGGCTGGGCACCCATGTGAGGGTTTTTTTTTTCCTTAATTAAATCATTTGTAGTGGGAAGACCTACTTATAACCAGGATTGTTAAGGTTGGAAGATACACACCTTTCTTTAATCCAGATCTCTTCAGGTGGGAAGAGCCTCTTTTAATCTGGGCCACATCTTCTGGTGGCAGTCTATGTAAAAGACATGGAAGAAGGAAGCTTGCTCTCTTTGGCCTGCTTGCTCCCACTCTTGTTAACAAGACTCTTCCTTAGCTGCCGTTCGAGCCTACTTCTTCATGACTTCAGTGTGCAGGGAAGACAAGCTTAGACACACAGCCTCGTGAACTGAACAGCTACTGAATTTGTTGACCTTCATCTGGTCGACCTTCGCTGTTGGAAGTTATTCTAATAAATCTCAGTGATATAGATAAACCCTGCCTAACACATTGCCTCTCCAGCTCTGGAAACCACTTCAGTATCTCACCTCCTGTTCCATCCCATCTTCAAAGCAGCGATAGTTATTGAAGCCACTTGAACCCAGGCCTGCATCAGCCAGTATCTTTTGTCCTTCTTCTGCATTTAATGTACCCGTGATCACATAGGTCTCATGGGTAATACAGGATGCTTTCCCTATTTCAAGGTTGCCTCATTAGCATACTTAACTTCATCAACAATATTGTTTTTTGTCGTATATAGTATATTACAGTATTGATAGATCCTGGAGATTTGGGGCATGGGAAAATTTAAGAAGCCATCATTTTTCATTGTACAATACAGATACTGTCTTTTAACTTCTGACGTGATAAGTATAAATGTGATAAGTATAGGGCGATGTCACCCCATATAAGATAAAATGTTAGATGATGTCACCCCATATAAGATAAAATGTTAGATGAAATCACCCCATATAAGATAAAATGTTAGATGATGTCACCCCATATAAGATAAAATGTTAGATGAACAACTCTGCTCTTTGAGCGCAACTTAAATTTTTTTTTTGATGCTTTTTGATTTCATCAGGCAAAATATCAATCCTTTTGACAAATTGGTACTTTTAACATTTTGGGTTTTGTTTTACCGTGCGTAAGAATATGTTTAGAAGCCATTTGTTAGCTGAACAAATATTAGTATGCTTGCCTTTGTTCTGAGAGTATAGATATATTTAAAACAAAGAGTCATACATAGATTCTTTAAAATATTTCTACTTTCTCCTACTACTAACAATATTTTAAACCTCTTTAAAAGGCTAAATAAATTCATTTATCTTAAAACTGTAGAATATCTTTCTCATTACTCTGAGTGAAAGGTTGCAAATTTCATATCTTGCCAAGTTAATGTAATTTTCATCAACTGAAGTACACAGTTCAATCTCAAAGCCTTGAAAATAAATGAAATGATAAAGAAATGAAATGGCGAATCAATCCATTTGGTCCTGGAAATTCATCAGAATGTCTAATTCTGTCCTTTGACATTAGCCTTTATTGACTTGGTCATCTGAACAAATGAGTTCCTACTCTCACACCTTCAATTTCATGCTTCACTATTTCTAGAACTAAGTTTCCTCAGTATTAGGCACATCCTTAGTATTTGTTCTATTGGGGAGAAAAATCTATTTTATAACAATCTCAACCTTAAAATTATTCTTTTATAAAATCTTTGGAAAGACCTTTTAAAAATCCATTTCTATGTACCTGTTCAAATATTCCTATAATATTACTCAAGTGCTCAAAACTGGGGCAAAATCTTTCTATAGTAAAGATATTTACCCCTTGTTTTCATAGGAAATATTTTTCTAGTTTAGATCTATTGCTATGAATACATCTATAAATTTAGGTCAATAATGTGAGTTTGAACAAACAAGAATGCAAAAATATTTGAACTAAATACTTATTTCATTATAGCCTAGTATGACAAAATACTTCAAAATATAAGGGTTTATGGGCTTTATGACATTACAACTCATCTTTTAATATCTTGAAAAATTAATAACATTTTTAAGGTTTTTATTTCAATATTCCAAAGATTAATGACTGTTTACAAAGACTGCCTTGTAAAACTAAAATATGTGTTCCATTAGATTAACAGCTATTGTGTTGATAGTACCATTATCCTTTAACATGAAGGATAATAAAATATAGATTTAGGGATATTATAGTATAGCTGAGAGGAAAGTTAGCTGCTTTATCTCAAAAGAAATCATACAGATTTCAACTGCATCAGACAATAAAACTTTGCACATTATTTTATAGCACACTTCTAGAAGAGCCTACTGGGATGTCTCTCCTCATAAAGAATTATCTTTCAAGGAATATTTATAAGCTATAAGGCAGCATTTTCTCTGAATGCAGGTACATCCCATGGCTACAGCTGAGGACTATTTACAAAATATAAACAATATTTCAGAATTCAACCAGTTTATAATTTTTAGATTTCTCTGACCATTCCTTAGTTGTTCACCCATGGACTTAAGACCACACCAGAATCTTTTCCATAGGAATTCTTCCAGTTAAAATTTTAAAGACACTCATCTTTCTGTGATCATCTCTCTTAGGCCAATAAATGACATCAACATTCATTATGATTTGTGTGTTTCAATCACCATGGTGACTGTTAAGAGACTGCTAAGAAGGAGTCTGAAAAAAGACAGGTCTTAGCAGAGGTACACTTTGTATTTAGCTACTTTTACCTTTGCCATAGCTGCAGGAAGACAGCAACATACTGCTACAGCTTCTTTTTCTTGCTACAGAAATCAATGCTAAAGCATAAAATGCTGCCTTGTTCCTAACATGTGGAATATTTAAGTTAGTGAAAGTTAGCAAAAATATCGTTCTTATAAGTTAAAAATTATTATCCTCATCTTTTAGTTTGTTCAAGATAACTAAATATGCATTCATTTGTCTATAACAAATTTATTTCATCAAATACTTGGGTGAAAATTACTTCCAAGAGACTATGATGGTGCCTTGGAGGATACAGGGCAGAGGGAACAGCCATCTTCCTAAGTACAGGAAGAGAAACAATTATTGTGTGGTGGAGATGTAACAGAATCTATGTGATGAGTGTTAGATGAGTGAACTTAAAAGAAACACATAGCCAAACACTAAAGATGGACACTGGCATATGCTAAAAGGCAAAAAGAAAAAAAAAAGAAAAGAAAAGAAAAAAAAAAGAAATTGGAGGCAGGAATCTGCAATGTCATTTTATAGAGTATTAAGAAACAGTGAGTAAAATAAAGGTATTTACCTAATATATAGAAATGATAATAAGAAAGTACATTGTGAGGAACCATTCATAAGCTGGGAAAAAAGTGTGTGTCAATTGTGTTTTGCAGAGGAGCAGGAAGGGAATCCTGAACTGGAAAGGGGGAAATATGAAACTACCGGCATGCAGAATGAGGAAGAGCATCCTGCCTTGCACAGCAGATGCCTCTCTACTGCATCCTTTAAGGAGAAAGAAGTTCTAGAAGGCAACACAGTGTAAATACATTGTCTCCTTTCCTGGATGTAGACTAAAAGTTGCCATGAAGAGATGGGTTCCTGGCTCCCAGAAAGCAGATTTTCAGAGCCAGGCCTTGTCTCACTTCTCAGCTTAAAAAAAAAATGAAAAAGAAAACAAACAAAAAACAGCCCTCTCTCCTCCCACCAGGAGTCATGAAGACTAAAGAGGCCACAACCCAACTATACAGGATTCCTAGTGAAGGGAGGGGAACATTAATCCACCCACAAATTTACTCCAGACTTACTCTGTCTACAGGATTTGCAGTTATAAAAATAGAGCAGATACTGAGGGAATGCCCATCAAATGACTGGCCCAACCTGAGACCCAACCCACGGGAGAGAACCAACCCCTGACACTATTAATGATAGTCTGTTATGCTTGCAGACAGGAGCTAGCATAGCTGTCTCCTGAGAGGCTCCACCCAGCCGTGGACTGAAACAGATGCTGAGACTCACAACCGAAAATTGGGTAGGGCAGAGAAAGACTTATGTAAGAAAGGGGCGGGGAGGACAGAAGGGAGAGGAAAGGAGCTCCACAGGAAGACCAACAGTGCCAACTAACCAGGGCCCAAGGGGCCTTATGAAATCTTACAGACCAAGGACCATGCTTGAGCTGGACCTAGGCCCCCTACACAGGTGTAAGCTGATGGCAGCTCAGTTTTCATGTGGGTCTCTGACATGAACTCTGTTGCCTGATTTTCCATCACTTCCCCTTGGCAGGGCTGCCTCACCAGGCCACTGGGGCAGAGCACACACTCAATCCAGATGCAACTTAGTGGGTGTTGGGGGTAGGGCTCACCTTTTCTGAGTAGTAGAGGAGGAGGAGGAAAGAGGGAGGGAGAGCACGATCAGTTGGGAGGAGAGGGGGGAGCAGGTTATGATCCACATATAAAATGAATTTTTTTTAAAAAAACTAAGAGTCCCCAAACCCTTGTTAGAAAGAGCAGGCTTACATGAGGACAGAGAACCAAAGGCAACAGTTGCCTATTTCATTTCATTTATGGAAAAACCAGCAGCATCTAATGCATACATATGTAGCTGCTAAAGTGGTTTTGAAGGTTAACACTATACACTTCATTGAAATCTGCAGTTATGGAAATAGGATCTCCACTCACAGATAATAACACACAAGTCCTGGTTAGTGTCTAACTAAAGCCTTTACTAGTTGGAAAACACCTACATAAAAGAAGAACACCCATCCAACTAAAAAACAGGAAGAGCTCGTGGTGGTGGTGGTGGCAGGGGGGTTGTTTTCCTTCATTTCCAGCTTCCCTTTCTGGTCTGAGTCTTTTCTTATTCTCTTCCAAGCTACAAATGTCCCCTTGACACTTGCTTTATTCTGAGCTACTGCTCAGATGTCTCAGACCTGCAGGTAGTAGTGTTGAAGCCAAGCAGACCTCAACCACAGCCTACATATGAACTAATAGCATCATCTCTTTTCTGATGCCATTTTTAACTTATTATAATTTATTCTGATTAGATCGCAATTGTTATCACCTCACATGCATCTTCCTGTTCCCACCCTCCCTCCCTCTGCCACCCTATTCCCCTACCCTAGACCTCTGACAGAAAGGGACCTCTTCTCCCACCATATGACCACAGCCTATGAGGTCTTATCAAGATAGACTAAATCCCCTTCTGTTGTGTGCCCACAAGACCTCCCCACCAAGGGGAAGTGATCAAATCAGGGACACCAGAGTTTATGTCAGAGGCAGTCCCTACTCTCCCCCCAACCATAGAGAATGAGCTGTTCATTTGCTAGATCTGAACAAGGGGTCTAGGTTTACTGCATGCATTTTCCTTGGTTGGTAACAGTTTGTGAAGGCCCCCCTGGGCCCAGACTGGGGCCCTTGATGGTCTCTTTGTGTGGCTCCTGAGTCCTGTGGGTCCTTCCATCACCCCCCCCACCCTCCACACCACTCTCAGCACTCTGCCCAGAGTCTGAATGCCAGTCTCGGCATCTATCCTGATCCCTTGCTGTGTGGAGTCTCTCAGAGGACATCTATGTTGGGCTAATATCCACTTATAAGTGAATATATACCATGTGTGTCTTTCTTGGTCTGGGTTACCTCACTCAGCACGGTCATTTCTAGTTCCATCCATTTGCCTGCAAATTTCAAGGTTTCCTTATTTTTGATAGTTGAGTATTCCATTGGGTAAATGTACCACAGTTTCTTTGTCTATTCTTCAGTTTAGGGGCATCTAGGTTGTTTCAAGATTCTGGCTATTATGAATAAAGTTGCTAGGAACATAGTAGAGTAAGTGTCCTTGTTATATGGTAGAATATGTTTCTGGTGTATGCCCAGAAGTACTATATCTGGGTCTTGTGGTAGCTCTATTCCCAGTTTTCTGAGAATGTGCCAGATTGATTTCCAAAGTTGTTGTACAAGTTTGCACTCCCACCAACAATGGAGAAGCGTTCTGTTTTCTCCACATCCTCACCAACACGTGCTGTCACTTGAGTTTTTGATCTTAGCCACTCTGGTAGGTGTAAGATGGACTCTCAGAGTCATTTTGATTTGCATTTCCCTGATGACTAGGGACATTGAACATTTCCTTAAGTGTTTCTTGGCGATTTGGTGTTCCTCTATTGAGAATTCTCTGTTTAGATCTGTCCCCACATTTTTTAATTGGATAATTCGGTTGGTGGTAATTAATTTCTTGAATTCTATGGCCATACCACCCTGACCGTGCCTAATCTGATCTGATGCCATTCCTAAATCAAGGGCTTGCCCAAGTTCTCTCATAACCCAGCCTCTGATTGCATCATTCATTTTCCTAAAGTAAAACTGTTCTATGCCTTAAACTACTTCTGTATCCCTTATGTAAAGGATTATTCATCCTCTACCACATGTATTTAAGGTAAGGAACTCATACTAGTATTTTCTTCATTCCCTAAAGTCCAGCCATTACCATCCCATTGTAGTAAACTATTGTTCTCTGTCTTTCTGAATCTGGCCACATTTTTTCTGTCCACCATATAGTGAGTATTAATAAGCTCCCTGTACAACATCCTTCTCAACTTGTGCTCTTGGAAATTATGCCCAAACTATTTATTTCAGGAAGAACCCATCCCCTACTTACTCTGTGTGCTTTTTTTTTTAACTTTTGATTTTATTATAATTTATTCAGATCACATCCTAAATGTTTTTTTTTTTTTTGGATAGTGCTATTCACCGAGTATGCAACATTTATTTAACATAGAGTAATATATAATTTGAAAAATAATGTTCTTATTATTTTTTTCTTTTTTTTTTTACACATTTTTATTGAAAATTAAAAATAATTCCTATTACATCTCATTTTCTATCCGATCCCATGCATCCTCCCATTCCTCCCTCCCTCCCACTTTCACCCCAATCCCCCTTCCCTATGACTGTGGCTGTGGGGGACCTCCTCCCCCTGAATATGGTACTAGGGTATCAAGTCTTTTCTTGGTAGTCCTCTATCCTTCTTCCGAGTGCCATTGGGCCTCCCCCACAAAGGGATATGGCCAAATATGGGGCACCAGAGATCCTGTGAAAGTCAGTCCCCAGTCTCCACTTAGCTGTGGAGAATGTTCTGTCCCTTGGCTAGATCTGGGTAGGGGTTTGATGATGACTGCCCGTTTTGTCCATGGTTGGTGCCTTAGATCAAGCAGAATCCCTGGGCTCAGATCTAGCCATCATAATGTTCTTCTTGTAGGTTTCTAGGACCCTCTGGGTCCCCCTACTTGCCTATCCTCTATATTTTCCTCATCTAGAGTCTCAATAGGATGTCCTCACCTCTATCCCCGTTTCCTGGTAGGTGCAGGCTTTCATGGGACCTGTCCCTTGGGCTAGTGTCCGGTAATAAGTGAGTATATACCATTTGACTCTTTCTGCTTCTGGGTTAGCTCACTCATTATGATCATTTCTAGTTCAATCCATTTGTCCACAAATTTTGGAAAATCCTTGTTTTTAATAGCTGAGTAATATTCCATCGTGTATATGTACCACAGTTTCTTTATCCATTCTTCTACTGAGGGGCACTTAGGCTGTTTCCATGTTCTGGCGATTATGAATAAGGCTGCTATGAACATGGTTGAGCAAATTTTCTTGTTGTGTGCTAGAGCATCTTCTGGGTATACTCCTAGGAGTGGAATAGCTGGGTCTTGAGGAAGCCCTATTCCCATTTTTCTGAGATAGCACCAGATAGATTTCCAAAGTGGCTGTACTAGTTTGCATTCCCACCAGCAATGAAGGAGTGTTCCTCTCTCTCCACATCCTCGCCAGCATGTGTTGTCACTTGAATGTTTGATTTTTGCCATTCTGATGGGTGTAAGATGGAATCTCAGAGTTGTTTTGATTTGCATTTCTCTGATGACTAGAGATGTTGAGCATTTCTTTAAGTGTGTCTCAGCCATTTGATATTCCTCTGTTGAGAATTCTCTGTTTAATTCTGAGCCCCATTTCTCAATTGGGTTATTTGGTTTGGTGGCATTTAATTTCTTGAGTTCTTTATAAAGTTTGGATATTAGACCTTTGTCAGATGCAGGGTTGGTGAAGATCTTTTCCCAGTTTGTAGGCTGTCGCTTTGTTCTTTTGACAGTGTCTCCAGCCTTACAGAAGCTTCTCAGCCTCATGAGGTCCCATTTATTAATTGTTGACCTTAAGGCCTGGGCTGTTGGTGTTCTGTTCAGGAAGTTGTCTCCTGTGCCGATGTGTTCCAGGCTCTTCCCCACCTTTTCTTCTAACTGATTTAGTGTCTCTGGTTTTATATTGAGGTCTTTAATCCATTTGGACTTGAGTTTTGTGCATGGTGACAAGTATGGGTCCAATTGCATTTTTCTACATGTAGAAATCCAGTTAGACCAGCACCATTTGTTGAAGATGCTATCCTTTTTCCATTGAATAGATGTGGCTTCTTTGTTGAAAATCAGGTGACTATATGTGTGTGGATTCATATCTGGGTCTTCAATTCGATTCCATTGATCAACCAGCCTATTGCTGTGCCAGTACCATGCTGTTTTAAGTACTATTGCTCTATAGTACAGCTTGAGATCAGGTATGGAGATTCCTCCTGAGGATCTTTTATTGTATAAGATTGTTTTAGCTATTCTGGGTTTTTTGTTTTTCCATATAAAGTTGAGAATTGACCTTTCAATGTCTTTAAAAAATTGTGTAGGTATTTTGATAGGGATTGCATTGAATCTGTAAATTGCTTTTGGTAAAATGGCCATTTTTACTATGTTGATTCTCCCGATCCACGAACAGGGGAGATCCCTCCATCTTCTCAAGTCACCTTCAATCTCTTTCTTTAGGGACTTAAAGTTTTTTTCAAACAAGTCTTTCACTTGTTTGGTTAGAGTTACTCCTAGATATTTTAACTTGCTTGTGGCTAATGTGAAGGGTGTAGATTTCCTAATTTCTTCCTCTGTATGATTGTCATTTGTATATAGGAAGGCTACTGATTTTTTTGAGTTAATTTTGTACCCAGCCAGTTTGCTGAACGTGCTTATCAACTGAAGGAGTTCTCTGGTGGAATTTTGGGGGTCACTTATGTACACTATCATATCATCTGCAAATAGGGATAGTTTGACTTCTTCTTTTCCCATTTGGATGCCCTTGATCTCCTTGTGTTGTCTTATTGCTCTGGCTAGGACTTCAAGGACTATATTGAAGAGATATGGAGAAAGTGGGCAGCCTTGTCTGGTCCCTGATTTTAGAGGAATTTCCTTGAGTATCTCTCCATTTAATTTGATTCTGGCTATTGGCTTGCTGTATATCGCCTTTATTATGTTTAGGAATGTACCTTGTATCCCCGATCTCTCCAATACTTTAATCATGAATGGGTGTTGGATTTTGTCAAATGCTTTTTCTGCATCTAAGGAGATGATCATGTGGTTTTTTTTCTTTAGTTTGTTTATATGGTGGATTACATTGATGGATTTCCATATATTAAACCATCCCTGCATTCCTGGAATGAAGCCTACCTGGTCATGATGAATGATATCTTTGATATGGTCTTGTATTCGTTTTGCAAGTATTTTATTGAGTATCTTTGCGTCTATGTTCATTAGAGAAATTGGTCTGAAGTTCTCCTTTTTTGTTGGGTCTTTGTGAGGTTTAGGTATCAACGTGACTGTGACCTCATAGAAAGAATTTGGTAATGTTCCATCCAATTCTATCTTTTGGAGTAGCTTGAAGAGTATTGGTATTAGCTCCTCTTTGAAGGTCTGATAGAATTCTGCACTGAATCCATCTGGCCCTGGGCTTTTTTTGGTTGGGAGACTATCAATGATTGCTTCTATTTCTATAGGAGAAATAGGCCTATTTAAGTTGTTTATCTGCTCTTGATTCAATTTTGGCAAGTGGAATCTGTCAAGAAAAATGTCCATTTCCCTTAGATTTTCAAATTTTGTGGCATATATGCCTTTAAAGTAGGATCTTATGATTCTTTGTATTTCTTCAGTGTCTGTTGTTATGTCTCCCTTTTCATTTCTGATTTTGTTGATTTGGATACTGTCCCTCTGCCTTTTAATTAGTTTGGCTAACGGTTTGTCTATTTTGTTGATTTTCTCAAAAAACCAGCTCCTGGTTTTGTTGATTCTTTGAATTGTTCTTTTTGTTTCTAATTTATTGATTTCAGCCCTGAGTTTGATTATTTCCAGACGTCTACTCCTCTTGGATGATTCTGCTTCTTTCTTTTCTAGTGCTTCCAGATGTGATGTTAAGTTACTTATGTGGGATGTTTCCAATTTCTTTTTAAAGGCACTTAGCGCTATGAATTTTCCTCTTAGCACTGCTTTCAATGTGTCCCATAAATTTGGGTATGTTGTTCCATCCTTTTCATTGAATTTCAGGAAGTCTTTTATTTCTTCCTTTATTTCTTGTATGACCCACGTGTCATTAAGTAGAAAGTTGTTTAGTTTCCATGTGTGAGTAGGCTTTTTGTTATTTCTGTTGTTGTTGAAATCCAGCCTTAGACCATGGTGATCTGATAAGATACAAGGTATTATTTCAATATTCTTGTATCTGTTGAGGCTTTCTTTGTGGCCTACAATGTGATCGATTTTGGAGAAGGTTCCATGTGGTGCTGAGAAGAAATTATAGTCTTTTGTGTTTGGGTGAAAAGTTCTGTACACATCTGTTAGATCCATTTGATTCATGGTGTTGGTTAGTGATGTTATTTCTCAGCTTAGTTTCTGTTTCCAAGACTTATCCTTCAGTGAGAGTGGAGTGTTGAAGTCTCCCACTATCAATGTGTTGGAATCAATGAGTGGTTTAAGCTTTGTTAATAGTTTTTTTACAAATGTGGGTGCCCTTGTATTTGGAGCATAGATGTTCAGAATTGTGATGTCATCTTGGTTGATTTTACCCTTGATGAGTATGAAGTGTCCTTCCTCGTCTCTTTTGATTAATTTTGGTTGAAAGTCTATTTTGTTGGATATTAGGATGGCTACACCTGCTTGCTTCCTGTGACCATTAGCTTGAAATATTTTTTCCCACCCTTTTACCCTGAGGTAATGTCTGTCCTTGTGGGTGAGATGTGTTTCTTGGATGCAGAAGAATGTTGGGTTTTGTTTATGCACCCATTCTGTTAGTCTATGTCTCTTTATTGGAGAATTGAGACCATTGATGTTCAGCGATATTAATGACCAGAGATTGCTAAGTCCTTTCATTTTGATGTTTGTTCAAGTTGAAAGTTTGTGAGGTTGTGATTTTGCGATGGTGTAGTTATCTCTTTCCTGTGTAGTTTTGGTTGTAACTCATTCCTATGTGGTGGAGTTTTCCTTCTAGTAGCTTCTGTAATGCTGGATTTGTGGATAGGTATTGGTTGAATTTGTTCCTGTCATGGAATATTTTGTTTTCTCCATCAACCGTTATTGAAAGTTTTGCTGGGTACAGTAGTCTAGCCCGGCATCTGTGGTCTCTTAGGGTTTGCAGGACCTCTGTCCACGCCCTTCTGGCTTTCATGGTCTCAGCTGAGAAGTCGGGTGTAATTCTGATAGGTTTGCCATTGTATGTTACTCTGTCTTTTTCCCTTGCAGCTTTTAAAATTTTTTCTTTAGTCTGTATGTTTTGTGTTTTGATTATTATGTGGCGGGAAGATTTTCTGTTCTGATCTATTCTGTTTGGTGTTCTATAGGCCTCTTGTATGTTCATATGCATCTCCTTCTTCAGATTGGGAAAATTTTCTTCTATAATTTGGTTGAAGATATTTTCTGGGCCATGGAGTCGGGCATCTTCTCTGTCCTCAATGCCTATTATTCTCAGGTTTCTTCTTTTCATGGCGTCCTTGATTTCTTGGATGTTCTGTGTAAGGAACTTTTCTGATTTAGCATTTTCTTTGATGGCTGATTCGAGTTCTACAATTGTATCTTCAAGTCCTGAGATTCGTTCCTCTGTTTCCTGGATTCTGTTTGAGAAGGCCATCTCTTTGTTGGCTGCTTTCTTCTCTATGGTCTCTCGTTCACATTTTTCTTCTGTGTGTTCCTTTATCATAGATGCCGTTTTTGTCCTCAGATCTTGAAGTGTTATCTTTATTTCCTTCATCTGTCTGTTTGTATTTTCCTGAAATTCTTCCAGTGCCTTTCTGTATGACTCTTTTATGTCCTCCACCTGCTTGGATGCCTCCTCCTGCAGTTGTTTACAGATTTCCTTCCTTTCTTCCAAAATTATCTTCCTTACTAAGGACTTGAGGTCATTTTCTTGTATTTCTATTATTTTTGGGTTCTCTGGGTTGCTTTCATTGGGATTGTTGGGATCTGGAGATTCCAAACTGTTTTGGGTTTTGTTTGCATTCTTTCGTTGTCCTCTTGTCATTTTGGTGTCTCTGATGTTGGAAGGTAGCTTCTGGTGACTTTCACTGGTTGAGAGTGGATAGTTGGTGAATGATTATTGGTTGTGTGCTCTTGCTTGTAGGGATCAGGTAGTTTTCCTCCTGACACAGGCAGGTGACCTAGTTTCCACTCCTGGAGACTTTGTTCTATACCTTATTCTCTGGGATGGGTCAGCAGAAGTAGGCGTCTGACTGGTTCCTTTCACGTTAGTGTTGTGAATCAGGCCTGCTGCTGTGGGGTGTCAGATCGAGGCTGGCAAGCTCTGAATGGGCAAGCTGTTCTCAGTTGCCTGCACTACACACAGACCTGTATCTCAGACCTTGCCTCGCTCAGATCCACTGAGCTAAATGCGCCTTTTAAACCAGCATATACACACCTCTGAGGTGTCCAGCCTTTCCCGAGGGGGTGGGAGATCCTGTCTATGCTGTGTGTAGTGTCCACACTAGGTTCTGACAGCTGGGATCTGCAGGCTCAGGCCCTGTGCTCTGTTCCAATATGGGCCCAGTGTGGATGCGCTGGCTACACGCTGCTATCTCTGACCAGCTAACCCAAGCAGCTCAGTCTCCCATGCACTGTTCCAAAGTGGGCAGGGTATATCGCCCCTAACTGGGCACTGCTGTCTCTGAGCTAGTCAAATCCCACCAGCTCTGTTTCCTGCGCACTGATCCAAAGTGTGCCTGCTTTGGCGCCACAGGTTGTGGTCACTCTCTCTGAGTCAGGCTGATCCAGGCCCCTCAGACTCCCGCGCCCTGTTCCAAAGTGGGCAGGGTATGGGGCCTCTGGCTGGGCACCGCTCTCTCTGATCTAGGCGGATCCCACCAGCTCTGTTTCCCACACACTGTTCCAAAGAGTGCCTGCTTTGGTGCCCCAGGTTGTGGTCACTCTCTCTGAGTCAGGCTGATCCAGGCCCCTCAGACTCCTGCGCCCTGTTCCAAAGTGGGCAGGGTATGGGGCCTCTGGCTGGGCACCGCTCTCTCTGATCTAGGCGGATCCCACCAGCTCTGTTTCCCACACACTGTTCCAAAGAGTGCCTGCTTTGGCGCCCCAGGTTGTGGTCACTCTCTCTGAGTCAGGCTGATCCGAGCCGCTCTGACTCCCGCGCCCTGTTCCAAAGTGGGCAGGGTATGGGGCCTCTGGCTGGGCACTGCTCTCTGTGATCTAGGCGGATCCCACTAGCTCTATTTCCCACACACTGTTCCAAAGAGTGCCTGCTTTGGTGCCCCAGGTTGTGGTCACTCTCTCTGAGTCAGGCTGATCCAGGCCCCTCAGACTCTCGCGCCCTGTTCCAAAGTGGGCAGGGTATGGGGCCTCTGGCTGGGCACCGCTCTCTCTGATCTAGGCGGATCCCACCAGCTCTGTTTCCCACACACTGTTCCAAAGAGTGCCTGCTTTGGCGCCCCAGGTTGTGGTCACTCTCTCTGAGTCAGGCTGATCCGAGCCGCTCTGACTCCCGCGCCCTGTTCCAAAGTGGGCAGGGTATGGGGCCTCTGGCTGGGCACCGCGCTCTCTGATCTAGGCGGATCCCACCAGCTCTGTTTCCCACACACTGTTCCAAAGAGTGCCTGCTTTGGCACCAAGGGTTGTGGTCCGAGCCTCTCAGACTCCCGCGCCCTGTTCCAAAGTGGGCAGGGTATGGCGCCTCTGGATGGGCGCCTCTCTCTCTGAGTAAAATGGGCTCAAGCAGCTCCGTATCTCGCTCTCTGTTCCAACACGGGCAGTTTTGCGCTGCCGGCCGGGCGCTGCTCTCTCCAAACTAGGTGTACCCCGTTGCCTGTGTTTCCACGCGGCGTGGGGTCCTCGGCAGATTTGCGTGTGGCGGATGTATGGGACCAAGGGGACCTTCCCCTGATTCCCTGTAACTTCCCCCGGCCAGGGGCTCCTGTACCGATCCGACCCGCACTCTGAATTCCGGCTTTATTTACCAGCTGCAGCCCGCAGGTGGGTTCCGTCTGATCGACCGGAGAGTGGATTCAGGGCCTCCGTGGACTGGTACTTGACTCGGGGCCAGGCCCGCCGGTGGTCTGCACTGTGCGGGACCCAACTCACCTGAAGCTCTCTGGATTTAACAGTCTGTGGCTTCATTCAAGTCCCTGGTCTCCGTGCAGTTGATTAGATACAGTGCTTGCTGGGCACCGCCATCTTGAGCTCCGTCACATCCTAAATGTTATCGCCTCTCCTGCATCTTCCTGTTCCCACTCTCCCTCCCTCCTCTGCCCTATTCTTGTACCCCAGATCTCTGATAGAAGGGGACCTTTTCCTCCACCATATGACCACAACCTATCAGGTCTCATCCAAACACTCTGTTTCCCCTTCTTCTATGTGCCTGCCAGCCCTCCACCACCACCAAGGGGAAGTGATCAAATTGGGGCCAACCTGGTTCATGTCAGAGGCAGTCCCCGTTCTCCCAACAACTGTGGAGAATGAGCTGCCCATTGGCTAGATCTGAATAGGGGTTCTAGGTTTACTGTATGAATTGTCCTTGGTTGGTACAACAGTTTGTGCAAGCCTCCTGGGTCCAGATCTGCCAGCCTTCATAGTCTCCTTGTGGAGCTCCTGAACCACCTGGGTCCTTCATGGCCCCTCCATTCTTCCAAACCACTCTCAGAGCTCCACCTGGAGTCCAGCATCAAGTCCCAGCATCTGTCCTGTTCCTCTGCTATGTGAAGTCTCTCAAAGGACATCTATGCTTTTTAATAAGCTGGGCAAGTGACTTTGGAACAGTCCTATCTGAACAAAGTTCATAAGTTTCACTAATTATAGAAAATTGGTGCTTTTCACACTAGGCATGGAGTGGGAAGTATAAAGCCTTCTTTACTACTGGATGCCTATTATGTTACCTTGAAAACATCCTGAAGAAGCTGCTAAAAAGATTAATTTCTGCGGATAAATGGATTGAGCTAGAAATGATCATAATGAGTGAGTTAACCCAGAAGCAGAAAGACTCAAATGGTATATACTCACTTATATCTGCATATTAGCCCAAGGGGCATGTCCCACGAAAGCCTTCACTTACCAGGAAACTGAGACAGAGGGGAGGACATTCTAGTGGGACTCTAGATGAGAGAAGCATGGGAGAATGGCACAGTAGAAGGATCCAGAGGGTTCTAAAAGCCTACAAGTAGAACATTATGATAGGCAGATTTGGGCACAGGGGTCCCGCTCAAACTAAGGCACCAGCCAAGAATAATACAGGCGGTAAACCTTAAACCCCTACCCAGATCTAGCCAATGGACAGAACACTCTCCACAGTAGAGTGGAGAGTGGGATATGACTTTCTCACATACTCTGGTGCCTCACCTTTGACCATGTCCCCTGGAGGGGGAGACCTGGTGGCACTCAGAGGAAGGACAGCAGGTTACCAAGAAGAGACTTGATACCCTATGAACATATACAGGGGGAGGTAATCCCCCTCAGGAACAGTCATAGGGGAGGGGAATAAAGGGAAAATGGGAGGGAGGGAAGAATGGGAGGATACAAGGGATGGGATAACCATTGAGTGTAACAAGAATAAATTAATAAAGGAGAAAAAAAATTAAAAGCAAAGATGGGGTGGAAGCAGAGGAATCCCTAACTAGATGCTCTGAGGCAGTGTGGCTACTAGATCTTTAATGTTTATAAACCACCTGAGACAAATTTTTTTCCTTGGATTTGTCTCCCCACCTGTTTCTCCATGTTGGGAACCTCCGATTCTTTCAGTTTGCTCATGTATATGAACCTATAGTGTCTAATCTTCAATTCACATCATAGGTTTGGGCATATTTTCTGCTTTCTTGGCATCTACTACTGAATGTCTTCAGAGAAGATTTTATGCACCAATGGACCAACCCACATACTGTATTTACACTCTCTTGACTGCCTACCAGTGGCACCCAAGCTTTTGACATTCCAAAATAACATCATCATCTTCAAATTTTACTCTAGAGCTTTAGTTCTTAGCCTGGGGTCATGACCACTTTGGTGTCAATCAACCCTTTCACAGCGGTTGCCTAAGACTGTCTTCATGTCATAATGCATTGTGATTGATAACAGTTTAAAAGTAACAATGAACTAATTTTATGGTTAGGGAAAGGTCACTACAACATCCGGAACTTATTAAGGGGACATGTCACAGCATCAGGAAGATTGGGAACTGCTGCACAGAGAATCTCACAATCAAGTTTTTAAAATGGCAAAAATTAAATCTCATGTTTTAAGTAAGTTTATTATTTTGTGTTGGGTTACATTTTTAGCTACCATTGTTATATCTGCCTACCCAAGGGCCACAGAGTGGACACAACCGCAGGCCCTTGGTCAGTCATAATGAGTGGTTGATTGGTTAAACAATCTTCTTTAGTTTCACCCCTTCCCAAGATTTTTCATTTTAATTTTTTCAGAGCTGTTTTTCTATAATATGAATCTATCTGCCACAGTGTCTCTAGAAATCTTTAGTAATTCCTGTTTTGCATGTACTAGGTCTCAGACGTGACATGGTATGCATTTTGTTCCTGGTGTCGTTGTTCTTGAAAGAATATCATCTTACAGTGAAGATAAATGGGAGCAAATCCTTCAAGGGAAAAGAAAAAAGGAAAAAAAAAAAAACAGGGTTTGGACCTATCTTTAAACATTAGGTTGTGGTTTGTATGTGAATCAAAGAATGTATGCTTAGCACGCATGAAGCTCTAGGTTCGACTCTCAGTAACAGCAAAAGAGAGTGTCACCCCACGTATGTTCTAAAATAATAAACACTTCTAATAAATATCCATAATCCATCATCAATCACCTTTCCAAGAGGCAGGTACGCTCTCTTCAACCGCATAATTTTATAAGATTTCTATTTAATTCTACACATTACATTTTAATGAGACAGTCACAAAGAAAAATGATGCAAAGAATAGTCATGGTGATGAAAAGTAAAAGAACCGTGTGCCAGGAGAAACACAAGGTTTCTTTACAGAGAGGACTTATGGTGAGAGCAATATTTATGCTCTGATAGTTGAAGGATTGTCAGATGGATGAACAAACGTGACAACTCTCTTCTGCTCCAGATGGCGTAAAAAGATTAAGTTTTGTATGAAGTTATATCTTTGCTCAATATAAGACAGAACATTAAAATAATGTTTCTGCCCAGCTATAAAAGGGGCTTATGCAAAAGTAAAGTATTATAAAGTATTGATCAAGTTAGCCAAGTTTGTGCTCAGGCAACAACAACACAAAAGTATGAAGGAAAAAAAAACATAAATCTCAATAGTGTGTCAGAAAAAGTTTCTTATTTACATTGTCTGCCCAGCACAGGTCATCAAAATCCATACTTAAGGTACTACACTTGATCCTTACATTACAGAGCCATAATAATTAAAACATCATGGTGCTAACACAGAGGCAGAGCAGTGGATCAGTGAAGTAGAACAGGAAACGCAGGTACGAGTTCATGAAAGCACACCCTGATCTTCAACAAAGAGGCTAAAGCACAGACTAAGGGAAAGACATCATTGCCAAAAGATGATGGTAAGAAAACTGGTTGTCCACATCTAGAAGAGTAAAACTGAACTCCTATCTCTGCAGCTTCTGTTACTACATCACCTATCTTACAATCCATGGGTCTACTTTTCTTTAAAATGCTAAATTCGTTCTGAGTAAGAGCCATCATGGTGAATGCTCAGGCCTGCTTTCCAGCCACATACTAATCTCCGCTGCATGGAAAGAAATTGTCTCTAAAAGGAATTTTTGTAATTTTTCTCAGTATACCACCATAAGAAATGGTTTTTCTCTATGGGGCATAGCATTTACATGTCCTTCCTTTCTCCTATCCCCAATGGAAGTGTAAAATTGAAAAACCCAACAGATCCTTTTGAATGTATTTAAAAATTGTCATTGATTATCTTTATGTTGTCCAGCTGGATATTCTGTGGTTGACTTTACCCTTTGAGGTAAGAAGCAAAACAAGCAAGCAAACAAAAAAATCTACAAGAAAATAAAACCCACTTATGTAGACAGAAGGAAATTTGACTCTGGTATTAGCTTTGGCCTCCAAGCCTTTGATTCGGTAATATCACAGACAGTAATGATGATACAAGAGTAAGTACCAGAGCTTTTGGTGGATCTAGGAAATCTTGGTAAAGTCTACACACACAGGATTATAAAAGCAACCAATGAGAAACTCTTAAAGAAATATTCAACCTTCTTAGTCATCAGGGAAATGCAAATCAAAACAACTCTGAGAGTCCATCTTACACCCATCAGAATTGCTAAGATCAAAACTTCAAGCAACACCACATGCTGGTGAGGATGTGGAGAGAGAGGAACACTCCTTCATTGCTGATGGGAATGCAAACTAGTACAGCCACTTTGGAAATCTATCTAGCACTATCTCAGAAAACTGGGAATAGGGCTTCCTAAAGACCCAGCTATTCCACTCCTTGGAATATACCCAGAAGATGCTCCAGCACACAAGAAAATTTGCTCAACCATGTTCATAGCAGCCTTATTCATAATAGACAGATCATGGAAACAGCCTAAGTGTCACTCAGTAGAAGAATGGATAAACAAACTGTGGTACATTTACACTATGGAATACTACTCAACTATTAAAATCAAGGAATTCCCAAAATTTGTGGACAAATGGATTGAACTAGAAATGATCATAATGAGTGAGTTAACCCAGAAGCAGAAAGGGTCAAATGGTATATACTCATTTATATCTGGACACTAGCCCAAGGGGCATGTCCCATGAAAGTCTTCACTTACCAGGAAAGTGGGACAGAGGGGAGGACATCCTATTGGGACTCTAGATGAGAGAAGCATGGGAGAATGGCACAGTAGAAGGATCTAGAGGGTCCTAGAAACCTACAAGAAGAACATTATGATGGGTGGATCTGGGCCCAGGGGTCCTGCTCAAACTATGGCACCAGCCAAGGACAATAGAGGCAGTAAATTTCAAACCCCTACCCAGATCTACCCAATGGACAGGACATTCTCCACAGTTAAGTGGAGAGTGCAGTCTGACTTTCACACAAACTCTGGTGCCCCATATTTGACCATGTCCCGTGTATGAGGAGACCTGGTGGCACTCAGAGGAAGGATAGCAGGCTACCAAAAAAGAGACTTGATACCCTATGAGCATATACAGGGGGAGGAAGTCCCCCTCTGTCACAGTCATAGGGGAGGGGAGTAAGGGGAACATGGGAGGGAGGGAGAAATGGGAGGATACAAGGGATGGGATAACAATTGAGATGTAATATGAATAAATTTATTTTTAAATCTTGGAAAAAATAAAATAAAATAAATAAAAGCAGCCAATACGTTAGAAGAACATTTTCAATTAAAATTAGTTTTTGAGAATTTCCAAAAAAACATACTTAAGGGAAGCACTCAGAGGCCCAAGATGACAGAGGTTGGGCCTCATGAAACTTTGCTATTCTAATACAGGTCCTCAGGGCTGCCATGGCAAGAAAACATATTTTGGATCAAAATCAATTCAAGTGCTTTGGCCTGGAATGAATTCCTATCATTTCCACTTAAATCTCATTGGCCAAAGGGTCCAAAGACATGGCTAAGTTTAAGGAGCTAGGACATATCATAACCCAAGGACCTGGAAGGAGAAAGATGACAGAATTCTCAGTAAGTATTTGTAACATTTACCCAACTCTGCAGGATTTAAGCCAAGTTGAAATATCACTAGATATTTTGTAGAAAAGATTAGATCTTTGCCCTCTTTAAATTCTAGGATTATAGAATTCCACCTTTATGTCACACAGTTCCTTTAAGATGGAGGATTTTGCAGTATAGGTCAAATAAATAACGCTGGAGTGTTGAAATGCCTCATAGGAAAATCGCTGTGCTCAATATTTGAAGGTACTGAGCTGAGCTTACGCACATCTTGACTTGCAAGAGCAAAATATTGACAGGTCAACAGCTCTAACTCTGTTTGATAAGCTTGCCATGCTCCATCGTTTTCAAATATTTATGTTTGGCTTCTGTATAAGAGTTGTTGATTTTCAGTAGAGGCTGAGATGAATGACAGTTGATAACTGTTCCCTGTGTTACACAGAATTTACTTGCAAGGTTTTGAGCTATTTTTCCATCTTCCACAGTAAACGTGTGAGTGGAGCTAAACAGGTGGCTTTAAATGCTGTCAGCTGTATTCTAGTGGCTTGATTGTGTCTTTCACTGTGTAAAAGCCACTTCTTATAGGTTATGTTATTTATATTAGTCTCCTGATTCATATTACTTCAGATATTGCTTAAATTGAGAGCAATTACCCAGCTCATTTTTGCTCATTTTAAACCTGCAGTGTCCTCAATTTTTTTTCTAGATTCTGGATCAAATAAGGACAGCTAGCCACTTTCCGTGTGGTAGATCTCTATATGTACCCTGGAATTTACTTCAAAGATGACCTAATTCACCCCTTTGTCTTATATGTAAAAGATAATAATGATGGACATCCATTGATAGTGGGTCACGTTCTTGGTACACAGCTGATGATGTCTTGTGCACTAACTTAATTAATCTCTCTAGCTCATTAGAATCATTATTACCATCTAAACAGACAAGACACACAGGGGGTGTGTGCCTCCATGGGGATTAGCATGGCTGCTGTCATGTGGACACCCAAAACAAGCTCCTTTCTCCTGGTTTCAAATCTCAACTCTTGTTTTAACTGTCACCTACACATGGGGGTAAAGTGATCCAATAAGGAATCCCAACAGGAAAAAATGTGTTTTATGGGTTCTAAGAACCCCTGAAAAACATTGTTGGCAAATCTTCCTATTGGTAAGGGTGTGGATAAATAGGCACATACTCCCATTAAACCATGTAATGTGGTGGAAGAGGGGACCGAATGAGTTTAAGAGCCAGAAGATCTGGGAGTTTGCAATGAAATTGCGTCTCCTAGCAATGTCAGAAGCTACACCCATAAGGCCATAGTAACATGACTGTCTCAACATGAAGTAAACAAAAATGAAACCTAAAGAGTCTAAACATACATGCCGAAGTGTATAGAGAAGCCTATGAGGTGGCAGCCGCACATACAGAACTCCACGTAACTATGGAATGCTGTAAGCCTGGGAACTGTCCTTCACATGGAAGAGCACACCAACTGCACCAATTAGTTATTCAATTGGTTATTCAATACCATATAGTCACTTCTGAAAACATACATATAAGTAACTATATACATATTGAGCAGGTTATATTTAAGAATATATATGTATTATGTATGTATGTATATGTGTATATATATAATATAATATCATTATAATATGATTTCAAAAATGTAACATTTTGAGATATGGAGTCCAGATTTTGTTTTTCAGAACTGCATCAGTTTCTCATAGTTCTTACATACTAAGTGAAGGGAAATGACGAGATGTTAATATAATGTAAGAGAAATTTTATATAGCATAATTTATTGGTGGAATAAAATGTAAAGACTCCAGAAGGCCTGTAACATTACCTCACCCAGGAAAATGAAAACAAATGCTGAACATATTAACCTGAAAGCCTACGTTCCTTTATTGAAAAGTTTCCGGACTCATGTCTATGTCCTTTCTATAACACTGCTCTGGTTTTGATTGAAATTTTTACATCAATAACGCCTATCTGCCAGTGAAGGATTTATGTAATCTTTAATTTTGTTAACTCTTTTAGATATTAATTTTTCCACTTTATTCAAATTACATTTTATAATATCAACAAGGAGATTTGTCTTTTTTTTTTTTTAATAAACTGAATTCAATGAGAAAAGTAAAAAGCATTCTTATTTGTTCCTACCCCTGAACCTGCTAACTTTTCTGTGGGGTTTCTTTATCAAGCTGTTACACACTAGCCCAGGGAGATTAAAAGCATGAAGACTTGAGTTCAAATCCTTAGAACTCATGTAAAAAGCTGGGCATAGTTGTTCCTGGCTAAAATGCAATGGTGGGAGGCAGAAACCAGAGGATTGCTGAGGCTTGCTGGACAGAAGCCTAATGCCAGGCTCAATAAAAGACCTCTTGTCTCTAGGAGTGTATACACACATATACAGAGGAAATGCACACACACGCATGCATGCCCACACACGTGTGCGCACACTCACACACACATACACACATGTACTCTTGTCACACATGCTAAGAGGTGAAGACACTCATTCCTCTGCCAACTTCCACACTTTTATAGACTGCGTCTGTCAACACACCACACAAGCTGTCGTCCAGTCCTTTGGCACCCACTTCCCCAAAGTCCAGCCTCTGTTTCTCTGTTGTCTGGCTCTGCAGCAATTCTGGTTTAAAAAGATTCCTTCCAAGCACCATGATGGGAGTCTTTCTCCATCCAAGCACTAGCAGAGCATCTATGCCTTTGAGGTATTAGAAACTGCACCTCAGCCACAGGGCTCCTATGGAATGTGGGGAAGGGGCCCAGCATAAATTGCACTTCATATGACAACTCTGCGCTCTAGCAGAAACAAAGTGACAAAGCTAAAGTATGTGTGGCTAAGGGATGGGCACACTGCTGGGGAAAGCTTTCGGCAGGCTGGAGTGGTGATAGAACCTTTATATGTCTCACAATTTCCCCGGGAAAATGTGTCCAGCTCAAAACAATGACCCTACAAATGATCCTGGGGAGCATAACTCACCTGGAAACTGGAGGCTGCGTTCATAAGCATCTCCCTCCTGTCAGGCCCAATAGATCAGAGCCAGCAGCAGCACTGATTTACAGCCTTGGCCCTGTTGCTGAACCACTTCCTAATTCACATTCTTTATGGTTAAAATGAGAGCTATAATACATCTGTCCCTGATACAAGGTTGTTTCCAATAAGCATAGCCATTTAGGAACAAATACCTTTCAAAATCGACAGTACCAGTTCATTTACTCCTATGCCATATTATGCATTATGAATTCATAATATTGACTGTAGGAACTGGACATAGGAATATGGTTCATGAGATTAATTCAAATACCCCAAAAGAATCATTATAAGCTCCATCTTTACTCAATTTCCTTGTTTATCTTGACCTATATATTATTTTTAGACTATTGGCATTACCCAAAGTCTTTCTAAATTTAGGAGTGTTAATTGAATATATTATAATGCACATGTCATCTGTACATTTTAGGAAGTCTCAAAGCTGTTCTTAAAACATGAAGAAGTGATTACTGTAACACTATGTACACATAACAGGGTTGTACCAGAGTTTAAAACAAATGTCTGAAAATTAAAAGGGTACAGGAAGCCCTTCTAATATTCCTCTAATATGTTATTTCAAAATCCACTCACAGATGAGATGATAGACAGATATATAGATGACAGATAAAGAGATAGGTGGTAGATAGATAGATGGATACATAATACATACATACATACATACATACATACATACATACATACATACACCCAAGCATATAGAGATACTTTTGTTTGTCAAATTCTTTTGGACATAGTGTTAGCTTTACATTGGTTCTTTAATTTAAAAAATGATTGGGATAAAAATCATTGGCATGTACTCATTTACATTTGCACAAAATTCACATTTCCAACTTTCTGAAAATTATGTATTTGCCACATATTTTGATGAGAATGAGAAGGAAAGAAAAGCAAAGAGCCATATGAGCCTTAGGAAAAATAAATGCTGACTGTGTATAATTTCCCTTCTGCTTTGGCCTGGTAAGTACTGTGCTTGTATCCCAGCAGAGTACAGCAGGCAACTCACTCCTAGGCATGATCCTATCACCTACCAATGACTCAATATTTCTATGTTAAAATAAGTGCATTTTGTACTTCTTATCCCTTCAAACAGGCCTGCCACATAGGTTAAAATATCAGTAAAATGAGCAGCTATTTCTCCTTTGAACAGTTACCAGAGGAAAATATCATTTTTCCATTTTGCAAACGAGAGCAAAAGGGAACACAAAAGATGCCTGAATTGCCTGTGGCCATGGTGAAGAAGTGCACAGCACAGGCACAACTCCAAGTGTGTTGGCCCCAGTGTCCAGTCTCTATATTGTGCCCAATTTACACGCAGGCCCTACATGCGCCTTAACATAGTAAAACATAACACAGAACCTCTAAATCTGAAGTAAATCAAAATTGAAAGCAAACAGTAGCCAGGTGTCTCTGTGACTAACTTGCTTAAAGGACCTGACTCATAACAGGAAATCCTGCGTTTAATTCACAGTAGAACCTTCTGTCTTAGGTAAGTAACTCACTTTCCAGTTCCCTCCCTTGTAACATCCAGTCCCTTTACTTCCCAATAAATTTTGCTTGCATTAAAACATAAGAAAAGTGTATCAAGTATGAGCATATACAGGAGGAGGAAGTCCCCCTCAGTCACAGTCATAGGGGAGGGGAGTAAGGGGAACATGGGAGGGAGAAAGGAATGGGAGGATGCAAGGGATGGGATAATAATTGAGATGTAATATGAATAAATTAATAAAATATATTTTTTAAAACATAAGAAAAGAAAGAAGCAAAACAATGAACCACTTCAATATACTGCCATTATCAAAAGCCTGGCCGGCTTTAAGCACAGCCTTGAAAGCAGGAGACAGCCAGGTCCTTGTTCAAACTTTGTCCTTCCTCTCACGCTTGCTCTTTCCTTTAACCAGACTGAGCCCAATGTCTTCTAGCTGAAGTATAGGCTCAAGCCTTTCTAATGTGCCTAAAGGCTTAGCGAGCAACAGCGTTAAAGTTTCCAGACCTCATACTCATTCCTTGAAGTTGATCAGCCTATGAATCCTGGCATGGACCCAACAGTCTTTCCTTTGTCACTGTTGAAGAGTCCTCCTGCATTTCATAAATGAAAAGCACACCCTCCCCCATCCTAAACCAGACTTTGGTGGTTATTCCCAGGTCTCAAGGAGAGGGACACATCTAGAATGTCACTTTCCTGAAGGAGATTCTTTAAAGCTAAACCACGTAAACTTCAGGAAGAAATGTTTCAAGGGAACTTGTTTCAAGAAAGGGGCAAACTCAAGGCAAGAACCTGTCTGTTCCCCTATACCTTGTGTGGGCCACCAATTAACCTGTCTTAGTACAGAGCTGTTAGGCAGAATGTATGGATTTTAAAGTGAAATCAGATATTTTTTGGTGAAAGGTAACCCTAATTTGGTTGATTAGTTTCACAATGAGGCCTGATTGGCCAAAGAACAAGATCTATAAATTGAGCTAAAACTATATTCCAAGACTCTTGTACAAAACTACATTTAACTTATATATATATTACATAAGATAAGCAATAAAACATTCTGAAACTATTTTATATGTTAACATTTTTATTTCAACTTCAAAATATATGAGCAGACGACAGAGTTTTTTTTAAGATAATTTTTGATGAGAACAAAAACTTCTGAACAAGTGCCTGGTCCGTTGCATACCCACTTTCCAGGGTTCCCAGCCACCTTCTCCCCTTGCATTCGGCTCACACCCAGCCAGAAGATGCCCACCATATCTGCAACCTCCTCACCTCGGCTCAGGTCTCAGCCACTTCTGGAAGAAAGAGAAGAAAAGAGTGTTGGTACTACAGTTTCTTGGCATTCAACTTAGACTGGGGTGCCTGATGCTGTTGCTTTTTCTTTCCACCTCCTCCCTCAGCTTTCTTGTTTTCCACAGTGGCCATCTCTCACATTTTTTTCAAGCCGCCCACACCTCCTCTTACCAACAACCTACATCATTTTCATCCAGGCTGAATTTATCTTGCCTATGCTCAATCCTTCTATTGGTACCCTACGCATCTTTCCCCAAGTGCTCTTTTTTCCTTTCCAATACCACCTTCATTCCTCTATGCCTCCTACTTCATCTTCAAGCTCTTATTCCCATCTGTAGATGAAAAAACTTTGGCTTCACACACTAAAACCAAAAACAAAAATATATACCATGAGCACATGGACCTCCCGGCTGAGCGCTTACATGCCTGGTCCCACCCTCTTGTTCTGCTCCTCTTCTACGCCAACTTTCTAAGCCAGTGTGCTCACTTTTGTCCTACTTGCCTCCTTTTTAACATGATTGCTGCCCTCACCACCCCAAGGTGCTGACTGCAAGACTGAGCATTCTCTTTATAAAGTATTTCTCAAAGTCTAGAGAGATGTTTCTAAAGTTAAGAATATTTGCTGTTCTTGCTGAAGATCAGTTTGGTACCCAACATGCACATCATATGGCTCGTGAATACCTCTAACTCCACTCCTAGGGATCCCACATCTAGCCCTACATGGGCACATGCATGCACATTCACACACACACACACACACACACACACACACACACACACACACACGAGAGAGACAGATAGACAGACAGACAGACAGACAGAGACAGAGAGACAGAGTGACAGAGAAACAGAGACAGAGAGAGAGAGAAGAGAGAGACAGAGAGAGAGAGACAGAGAGAGAAATATTACAAAGAATACCTTCCCTAAGTTTCCTTGAACAATCTCTGCTCTCTTCCTGTTATTATATCTAAATGTAATACGTATGCCACATTCAGACTGTCTTGATAGACTTTTTATCTAGTCACCTCACTCTGTCTACCTCAATTCCTCCTCCTGTTTATTTGTTTAAAAGTACCATCTGTAAACCGGGCGTGGTAGCGTATGCCTTTAATCCCAGCACTTGGGAGGCAGAGACAGGCGGATCACTGTGAGTTCAAGGCCAGCCTGGTCTACAAAGAGAGTCCAGGACAGCCAGGGCTACACAGAGAAACCCTGTCTCAAAAAAACAAAAGAAAAACAACAACAACAAAAAAGTGCCATCTGTCTCTTAAGACCACACTGTAAGAATCCTCAGTACATACTCTAGGCAACTGGATCAATCTCCATTATTTTTGTTTCTACCCTTAGGCTGATAACTTGGAAGTATGTATACTCCACTCAGATTGGGTTTGCAAGCTACTGACACTTTTGACTGTCTCCTAGACAACTTATTTTAATTAGCACATAGGTACCCAAAGTTTAACATACCTAAAGCTACACTTATGTGTGTACTTCATCGTAAGGGCACTATACATCATTGATTTACACTGGACCTACTGTTACCCTGAACTTCCCTCTAGTCTTCAACCTTCCTCTGTTTTTCACAGTACAACCAGTGCAAGAATTGCAAACCACAGGTCATTGTGCAGGAACATGGTTTGAAAGCTTTCCACAGCTTCCTATCACCAGGTGCTCATTTTTCATTTGTTCAATCTTTGTCTTACTGTAGAGCAAGCACACAGTCTCGAGGCCCTGGCCTGCCTTTCCAGGCTCTTCTTCCCTCGCCATTGCCCTCCTCTCCTCACTCCAAGCTCTGCTTCTGAAGTGCTTTGAGCACCCAACACTTGCAGGTCCCCTCCCTTCCCCCCTGCTTCTAGCATTCTCCGTCTCTAACTTGGCAATTCCTCCTTACTTACAATGCAGGTTGCAATTTAGATGTTACTGATTCTTGAAAACTTTTACTAAATCACAATTCTGAGTCTAATTTTTACTTTATATACTTCCATGTTGCCCTGTTCTTTGTCCTTTATTGCATTTACTCTGTTTCTTTTTATATGTTTATGATTAGAGGGTTTTTTAAGTAATAGGTTTGGTCATGACGTAATCATACATGCTTTATTCTTGTGATCAGCCTTCTGCTACCTTCCCATGTTTCCTCCCCCACAAACTTCCCCTGTGCTTTCATAACATATATTGCTTTCCCCAAAAATTGCAACTACAATCTCTTTTGCTCCCAATTTTCCTTTCTTGTTTTATGATTCCAATACACACACACACACACACACACACACACACACACACACACACATACACACACACATTGGATATTTCTCTTTATCTCTTCTTACTTTTTATCTCTTTTTCACTTAACGTGGTAATTCTCAGTTCCATCATTTTCCAGAAAAACCATTCTCTTATTTTTTTTATAGATGAATAAAATTCTATTGTTTATATATACACCACATTATTTTTGTGAGATAAGGTCTCATTCTGTATCCCTACCTGTCTGGAATCCCTGTATAGATAAGCTCACAGACCCGCTTCACATCTTGAATATGAAAGGTGTGTGCTACCTGTACCACATTTTCTTTATTTATTCATCTACTGTCGGCATTTTGGCTTTTTTACTGGATACATGGATAATAACTAGGTACCTGTCTTTGTTCCAAAGCCGAAGGCCATATATGTCTACTCACTATAGTATTTTCTGTGTCCTGGACACTTGTCACTGCCTGGCACAGAGCAGATATCAAGGAAACATACTTAATAAATAAATGCTCAGGACTACCAAAACCTTGCTTCTAAAATCAGCCACATCACTTCTTTGAATGGCTTATAAACATGACATGTTTACTGAACAACTACAAAGTTTTTATTAAGTTCTTATGAAATCGTTCTCTATGATGTTACTATTTCCCTGTACATAAAAAATAGCTTAGATGGGATATGAAAAAAAAATCAAACAAGTAAAATTGTTATTCTTTCACCAATTCTGTTGGCCCTGCCCTCATGAACTCCAGCTCGTCCTCCCTTCATGTAATCCACTGAAACTTGGACAAAGCCAAACCATTTCTGACTTTCCAAATATTATTTTTAACCTCCAAAAAGAGTAGTTGTTTTATTCAGGTAGAAGTATTTTTAAGTGGGATATTTCTTTTTGTGTCAGAAATCACAAGTTGAAAGTAATATTACATTTTTCAAAACCCCATGCTCCTGATCCCTTCCTCCCTTTCAGTGTGCCAGAGGCATGAACTTTCATACCCCAGCTCCAGTTAGGAAGATGATTTATTAAACAGACTTAAATGAAAGGCAGCTTGGTGTGGATACACTTGGATTCACAGTCCATGCCTTGGGGCTGTTTTAATGCCAACTTCCTAACTAATTCAAAAAGGAGAAAGTTTTCTCATTATTTCAAGTTAAAAAGCTGCACCTACCAGCTCTTGTCTGCATGCCACAGAAGTATCAAAACTAAAATCTGAGATTCTGATGCTCACTGTTTATGTAGATTCTCAACAGCACTGTGTTGTGCACATAAACTGGTTGCAAAAGACCAACTACTAGCTCCTTGTCACCATTTCTGGGCAAAGCCTCCAGTATTTGGGATATTGAACCCTTTTCTTTTTTTCCTCAGTGGTCCTTCTACAGTATTACTACTCAGACTATCTACTGGTTCTTTTTCACATTTTCCACTCATTTTATGAAAACAACTTAAAAAACTGAAATCCATGAAAAAATATAAATACCTCTATTTAATCTGTGGAGAAACTCTAGCCCTATAAATGCACAGAGGAGAAAGAAATAACCTGACTGGCTTCTCAGAGTATGGATTTGAGAGGCCAGTCTGAGGAGTTGGTTGTGCTGACAGGCCAGGTCTTAGCCCTAATGTATCCATATAACTTAAAAATGCAGGAGGTCATTTTCTCCCAGTGCTAGGACTAGAGAGCATACTTTCCACGACAGTGAGCTTTTACAATTGGAAAAGGTTTGATGTGTGCTGAAGCCAGTGCTCCACTAGACATCATTGACTGTGTGAGGGGATCGCCTCACCCTAAGCAGAGAGAGCACAATGACTTGAAACCTAATAGACAAGAATAGCTTTCTTCTATGAGGACGTTAACCTTGGAGGAAAAGTCTGCCTTCCCTGAAGTTGCCAATACTCTGTCCCTGAACACAGCCCAAAGTTCCGTGGAACACTACTCAGCTATTAAAAACCAGGAAATCCTGAAATCTGCAGACAAATGGATGGAACTAGAAATGATCATACTGAGTGAGTTACCCCAGAAGCAGAAAGACTCACATGGCATATACTCACTTATAATTGGACACTAGCCCAACAAGAATGTCCCCTGAAAATCTTCACTTACCAGGAGACTGGGCTAGATACAAGGACCTCCTATTGGGACTTTAGGTGACAGAAGTACAGGAGAATGGGGAAATAGAAGGATCCAGAGGGTCCTAGAAACCTACAAGAAGAACATCATGATGGGCAGATCTGGACCCGGGGGTGGGGGTGGGGGTCTGCTCAAGCTACTGCACCAACCAAGGACAACACATGCAATAAATACAGAACTCCTACTCAGATCTAGGCAAGGGACAGGACATTAAGCACAGTTGTGTGGAGAGCGGGGACTGACTCTGACATGAACTCTGGTGCCCCATATTTGACCACTTCCCCTTGGTGGAGAGGGCTGCTAGCACTCAGAGAAAGAACAGAAAGGCTGCCAACATAATACTTGATAGACTATGACCATATGGTGAGGGAGGAGGTCCCCTCTGTCACAGACCTAGGGGATGGGAATAGGGAGAAAGAGGGAGGGAGGCAGGGAAGGAGGGAGGGAGGGAGGGACAGAAGGAGACAAGCAAGAGGATAAAAATTTAGATGTAATCTGAATAAGTTAATGAAAAAATGTTTCCATAGAGTAGTTTTAATTTTCAAGGTGCTCTCTGTGTCTCTTACAGCATAGAATAGCTACATACTACAAAAAGGAGAAAAGAAAGAAAATGGATCTGATATAAAGAATTTAAATAAAGTGGAGAAGAATGATTATTATTTATCTATTTTTCTTAAGTTACTTATATAATCAAAGTAAGTTATTTTAATTATGCCTTAAATGCAAAGATCAAAGCCGTCGTTTTCATACATTCATTCACAGTCATCAGAGATTAGGCATATGGAGGAGAGGGGGAGGCCACAAATGCAACCCAAGTATAATGTGACTATTGCACCCAACAGAGTGACAGATACAGAATAATCACTACCTGCCTCAGAGATATAGGCCTCCTATTCCCCAGAACGTGGGACTGTTCTGCCTATTATTTTGCAAAGGGTAATTAAAATAGCAAGTAGAATTAAGGTTAGCAAACAGTTGACTTCCTAATGGGAAACTCATCCTCAGTTACCCAGGTGAGCTCAATGTTGTCACAAGAGTTCTTCGTTATACAAGAAGGCCTAGGAAGACAGCTCAATTGGCTGAGTGCTTGCTTGCATGACATACACAAGGCATGTCAATCCCTGGGGTTAAAAATAAAAAGCCCAGGAGGTAACATTGATCTGTCTACATGACACACAAAAAGAGAAACTTAAAAAAAAAGAGAGAGAGAGAGAGAGCACGTGTGGTCTGCAGCAGCTGGAAAGGGCAGGGAAGCACATCCTCTTCTAGAACCTCCAGAAAGTGCCACAGCCCAGGCCATATCTGTATAAAACCCATCGAACTCTGAACTTCCAGAACTGAAGGTCTCAAGTTTGGGGATTAGCCACTAAACTGAAATTACCCTCTTAAAGCCATAGGAAATAAACAGCACGAAACGTCACAGCGCAACTTGTAGGGCAAGGGGCTCCAAAAGGCAACTAGAGAGAAACTCGAAATGTCATGACTCAAAGTAAGAACAAAATTAAAGTTTAGAAAAACTGTAGGAAAAGGACAAAAGCAAATGAATTTATGAATGCTAAATGATATTCTGCCTGCAATAGAAATAATAACCATTAATGGGTATACTACAGTGCTGCTGTGGTTTTACTGAACATCCCCCAAAAGGCTCATGTGTCAAATATTTGATTCTGAATATGATACTCTACAGAGTGGTAGAGGATACAGTAGGTGAGAGCTTGTGAAAAGTCCTTCAGTCATTGAGAATAGATCCCCAAAGGGAATAAGCCCACTGTCTGTCCTCTATTTTCTGCTTCTAACTGAAAACATGATTACTTTGCTCTGTTACGTATCCTGCCATGATTGCTGTCCTCATTGATGCCCAGAGACTTGGGAATATTTGATCTTAAAAAGAACCCACAACCAAAATGATCCTATTCCCATTTTGATGCGTTGCCTCTAGTATTTTGCCACAGTAACAAAAAGCTGACTAACATAAATTCTAAGGCCAAGTTGTACAGGGTGTAAAAGTAAAATGGAAAAGGTGGTACAATATCCTTCATACAGCATGGCACGCTTTCTTGATATATTCCTTTGGGCCACTAGAAAAGCTAAAAGTATATAAGTGATAAAACTAAAAATAGAGATCAAAAAGCAAAATATAGAGAACATCAAGGACTCTACGTTTAAAGAAAATGTGACCAGTGTCCAAATGAGAATAACATCTAAAATATGGACAAATCGCATGAAAAAAATTAAACCTGTAATTCTGTATTCTTTTTTAAAAAGAGACATTATATGTTTATATTTTCTGTAAAATGTCCCCAAGTAAAAACCACAGCTCTCAAATGGCAGGTAATTAAATGTAGGTGTGCTGTTGTTGCTTTGTTTTGCTTTGTTTAGGTTGTTTATTTATTTTTGTCTGTTGTATTTTGCTGGGTCTCATATATTATAATGAAAAATTTGTATGGATTATTTTTGACGACAAAATATAAACATCCTCTGGGAGTGCAGCTATTATTCAGCTGTATATAGACTATGAATCTATCTTAACAGTGATGAACAAAAGGGCATTGCTAAAATGTTTTATGGCCTCTGTAAGTCAGCCAAGTAATACTGTCACAGTTCCAGGCATTATTCCTGTTTATTTCTCATATCAGATTTATTGTCTGATAACTGAAGGCAAACAAGAAGCTCCAGGGTAAATATTAAAATATATGATGGCAGATAATGGTTTCTTTTAAAAAGAAATTCAAAAGGCAACATGTGAAGCTATCTTAGAACCAACATCCTGGTTAGGATTCCTACTGTTATGGTAAAACACCAGGACCAGAGGCCGCTCATGGATGACAGGGTTTGTTTGACCTTACAATTTTTATGTCACACATCCCTTCTTTGAAGATGGAGAAATTATGAAGATATAGTCTATCCAATTCTTAGGGACTTTACTTGGTTTTCTCCCAAGGTAGTTTATTTGGTTTCTTTGTTGTCGTTGACAAACAGGAAAGCTTTAAGAGCCCGTCCAGGCAGAGACAAGAATGATGCATTAGTCTAGCTATTCAGGAAGCTGATGCAGAAGGATTATGATTTTGAAGCTAGCCTGGAACATGTAGCAATATCTTATCTAAAAACAAACAAAAAAGATGTCCGGTAAGATACAACTGTAGGAACTACATTTACTATACACAGAAACCCAATCAGTCAACAAGCACTGATCACTAAATCTCAGCATCTCAATGAGGAAAAGTCCCTTGGATCAATAGCTGATGGAAATCAGACAAATCCAAGGCCTATTTCCCCACTCTCAGCATTTCTTTGTTGCCTGTAGCTCTTTGCATATTGTTGAGGCCTCATGGTCTTTCTCTTACCACTTTGTTATATCTACTGGTCTTGACCTTGTTCAGCTCATGTCTCAGCAGTCATGTGGTGAGAATTTATGGGTGCAGTTTCCATGATTACTAGAAGACACAATTTCATAGCAAACTCCCTGATGCTCAAATTACACCAACTGCCTATCCAATATCAAATGGTCAGCCCTGAAAACATACATAGAGGTAACATACCAACTGAGCAGGTCATATTTAGAAATATATACATAATATATATATATATATGTGTGTGTGTGTGTGTGTGTGTGTGTGTGTGTGTGTGTGTGTGTGTGTGTGTGTGTTGTGTGTGTATGTGCATATATATATATATACATGCTATAACAATTAATGAAAAAGGAGATCATGAGTTTGAAAGGGAGCAAGAAAAGGTATATGGGAGTGTTCAGAGGAAAGAATGGGAAAGGAAAATGATTGAATTACATTATAACCTCAAAAATGAAAAAATAAAGGGGCCATGTTCTGGAAAGGCTGTCATTGAACTCTAGTAGACCAGCATCTGTGAGTCACAGCTCACCATCTCCCAAGCATGTATAATTCTTTTGTCTTTAAATTCTACCCATATTCTCATTCTGTTTTTTAGTTCTATGTCCAACCAGCTTCCTACATTAATCCTTAAATATTAGGCATCACCTTTCATATCCTTCTTTGTATGGTGGATGATATCTTTCTTTATAAAAGTAAGAAATATATGTGAGTGTGGATGCTTGTCTTTTATCTTGATCCTTCCTGCATATATGTTGATGATTCTCTATTTTTTCATCTAGTATCCTGATCCCTTCTATAAAAGTTGATTATTATCTATTTTTTATCCAATATGTATTGAGTGCCCTCATGCTTCTAGGCAAGCAGAAGAGAACCCTGTCATCATGAAGCCTAAAATTTAGTGAGACAAAAGACAAAGAAGTAATGAATATATAAACAAGACTAAAACATAAGTGCAGACTTGAGTGAGTATTTTTGTAATTTTTAATATAATACTTACAAAACACAAAAATTATATGTAAAAAAGAGCTGGAGGGTGATTCAAAAGCATAAGGTAAAAGCTCCATAGGTAGAAAAAGTATGACCTCTACAAACCCCACAAGTCAATAAAACCATAAAGTATTATTGGGATAGAAGGTAAGTGACAGAAATGGCACTGGAGAAATAGACAGGACAGATCCAAGAGTATAACATCAAAATGCAATAGTTCTTTTTTATGTGTTGTAAGCAGGAAAGACTTGCAATCAATTTGATATTATTTAACACTTCAATTCTCATCCATTACGTTCTTCTACAAAGGATTTCTCACCTTCAAGCTCTTTCTTAACATGTTGGCTGGACACACCATTGCTGTAGAAATATGAATGGAGGCAAGAGGAGGGTAGGAACAGATAACTAAGGAGGATCCTGAAAGGAGAAGTGATGAAGACACTGCTAAATATGGTCACAGAAGAAACTGGGATGTATGGAAATACTTGAACTGTGGGAGTGGGCAAAATGCTGCTAGGAATTTCATCTGAGAGTGATGGATAGTGAGAGAAGGTGGAGAGTGAAGGATGACCCTGAAGTTTTTCATTAGAATCAATCTGGCCGCTCACGCTACCTCTAGAGAAGCAGGAAACCGGATGAGATGAGATGATGGCCAAGAAGTCCTGCTAGGATGTGAGTGGTGTACAGATCTGGAGAAGAGGGCTAGACTGAAAGTGCAAAAGTGTGCTTATCAATGTGTAAACAATGAAGTCGTGGATGTAAAGAAGACATTCTCAGGAGCCCAGGGAAGCACTCAAGTTCCATCACTCAAAGGGGAAAAGAAAGGAAGAAAGGGGGCTCCCAGTGAAGAAAGGAGAATGGGGGGGTTCAAGAAGGAAGGGGACCAAGCTCTGTCAACGTTCATTGAGAAATAGAACAAACTGAGAGCAAAGTGGCTTTCTGATAAAGAACTAATATTATGCCAACAACAGTGCTCAGAGAATAATAAAAGTACAAGAGTTAAATTATTTTAGGAAGTGGAATGAAATGGAAAGTGAGAACAAGGCATATAGAAAGCAAAGCATCAGATGGTTTGCCGGTGGGGTAGAGGTAGTTCAGCACTTAAGAGCACTGACTTCTCTTCCAGAGGACCTGGGTTCTATTCCTAGCATCAATATGGCAGCTCACAACTGCCTACTTTCGGGGTATCTGACAGTTTTCTGGCCTCCATGGGCACCTGGCATGTACATGCTATATAGCTGTACATGAAAACAAACACTTATACAGAAAACACACACACACATACATATATATATACATATATATATGTGGAGTTTGTATACTGTACAAAAGTATACATATATATGTGTGTGTATACATACACACACACACATATATATGGAGTTTGCTCGGGAAAGAAGCAAAGAAAGCAGATTCTGATTAGAAAGGACTTGAGGTCAAAGATGAATCAATCTCCTTCACCTCCGCTGCAAAATGAACATGTGGCTACCTAAGAGTTAAAATGCAGTGACTAAAGAAAGCCTCAGTCCTGCTCCAGAGATTTTATACTCTCTTCAGTAGAAGGTTGAGCTCCTGCAGTGGCACCTTGGGGGCTTCTGCAGTTTCCTTCCTTACAGCAAAAGTTACTCAAACTTAATCCATCTTATGAACAAGGGCTTAAAATAAGATGTCATATGAAAGATAATTGATCAAAGGAGAACAAAAGGTAACAGAGAAATCTTACCATATCAGCTTATTAAATGTCAGAGTACCTGACGAATCCATATATAGTGAGTACTCTTAATTATGTCCCACAATGGATCCTCAGGCAGAACATGATGATGAATTGTGCCTGCAGCACAGTCTCAGGATACTAAACAAGTTTGTCATTGTTTCTCAGCCTCCTGGCAATGACAAATTAAGTAACTTCCTTTACTAAATCCTTCAGGAACTTCAATATGATCAAACCTTGATTTTTCAATAATTTTAATTAATTTATTCCATAGTCAATAAGACTGATAAACTTGAGACACCTCAAACCTGTTTTAATAAAACTGACTCACAAAATAGAAAGGCAGGAAACCTGAATATAGATCTTGACAGCTGTGCAGACTAAAGCTGTGTACTCAGTAAACAGTGGTTCTCATAAAGAGGTTTCCTGAGTTTGTAGATATGCAAAATAAGACTTGAACAATATTTTTAATTAAGAAACTAAAATTCAAGGACACATCTTATTTTTTATGTGAGTAAAAACAGGTGGAGCAACATGAAAGAGTAATCATTTCATAAGAAATCTGTTACTGAATTAAAAGCAATTTTTTCCAAAAGATCTTTTTGAAATGGCATGATGATATTTATAACCTCCAGTAACCTACTTAAATATGCAGTTTTGTGCTCTCCGTACACTTTGTCTATGGCTCTTTTCTCTACCATACCTTCAGGTCTCTCGACATTTGGGCTGGACACAGCATTGTTGTAGAAAACTTTCCTCTGCACTAGAGGGTTTTTTACTGTATTCCTGGACTCTGTTGTCACTCTAGATGCTGGTAAGAACACTTCTTTGTTACTAGTTTCAATAATCAAAATAATCAAATATAATCAAAAGCCAAGACATGGCTCCATGGATACGTAGCCATAGCAAACAATCAGACCTCATAGTATGCAAGTAGTCCTCTGACCTCTATTTCCATACTGCAGCACACACACACACACACACACACACACACACACACACACACACACACACATACACATACACACACACATGCACAGAGAGAGAGAGAGAGAGAGAGAGAGAGAGAGAGATTTTATACATTCCAATAAAATATAATGACAAATTTTTCTAAATGTCTCCAAACACTTTTACCTTGAGGGATGCAATGGCTCCACTTTGAACTAATTCTGTAAATCATTGAGCAGCTTTCTTCCTCTTGTTCTTAGCTGCTATTTTCATAGTTCTCAAGGAGGCACTTGGGCTCTCATTGAACAGATGAGGGTACTGTGACATTCAGACCAGCTGCTCTGGTTACTACAATAGAGAGGAAGAAGTAAACACATCTTGGATGTAACTAAATAGCATGACAATTGGCTCAATACATGCAAATAATGTTCAAAAACCTACAATTCTGCTGCCTTGTAACTGAAGCCTGATAATAAAAAAAGAGCTTTTGACCTTCATGTGAGGAAATGGCAAATAAGAGCACTTTAAAAAAATATACTCTTATAGCCAAGTCCTTCTATTAAAATCAGCAGCCTGGCAAAGCTACATGAAAAGCCTTGTCAAGACATTAAAGGCAGGCAGCTCATGTTTGGCTGTATTCATTTTACATGTTATTGTGCATTACAGTACTAGCTTTAAAATGAAATGTCAGTGAGAAAAACACCAAAAGGGCAATGTTTTAAGGTAGAGCTAAGCTGCCACCTAGAGAAAGTAGAAATGACAGCACCCTAGCCATCTTTACATACTGCATGAAAAACATTGGTCTTGTAACTCAAAGGCCCACAAACCATGTGAAACATCTTAACATAACACTCTTAAGCTATATTCATTTATTTTATAAAGTTTTAACTATGATTCTAAATTTTTTTGACCCAATGAGCCAGCACGCAGTCTTTTAAAAGTTGAAAATGAGACCTGTCACTGCTGAACTATGTGGAGGACACTGCCTTGTGAACACTGCAAAGCAGCCACGCTCAAGTGTGAAGGTCTTAATTTCCAGGTAGAAAAACTTGTTCCTAAAAACAACTTTAAAGAATAATGAGTGATATCAAGTGGCAAATGTTTTTCAATGTTTATCACCTTTCCACTAATCATTCCTTCTAATGAAGTTAAATTTACAACATTATGTCAGATAAAACCCAGTAGAATCCTTAACTTGGGAGAGGGAACGGTTGCTTATTTAGGCCAATGGAAGCAAATGACGGGAGTCAAGAGTCTAAAAATAACTTGAGTTTGAGAAAAAGCACTTGCAAATTTTCTGGATATATGAATCTCCTTTTCTAAATGTAATGATATAATTGAACACTCATTAGGTTCTCCAGACCATAAAGCATTGCCTGGTTAAGGTAGGCATTTGGGAAGCTAAATGAACTCTCTTAGGCCATAAGGGTCCCATTTAGTAAATTACTACTTCAGTACACTACACAACACCCTTGTGGCCTGGGAGTGGATTCCAAAACAGCTTAATTTACATGCTGCCAGAATCTAGTGCTCATTAGGACAAGAGAAGGATGCCTGCTTGCTTATCCACATATAACAGAAAGGACCACGCCCATCCTAAAGGAGAGTGGCTTGGAGAGTCAAGTGTCACTGTTGCAAAACAGTAAATGATTCAGCTTGTAGCTACCCGATCACATAACATGAGATTTCACCTTAAACTTTGAATTCCTTATTCATTTTGCCTGCTTCCTGATAGTATTTTCTGTAGCTTTGCACAAAAAAAGGTAATAGATTCACTGGTTCCAAAGGGTTTTAAAGTGGGGTGAGAACACTTTAAAGATGTTTATATGTCCCATCCCACAGGCTTGCATCCACCTGTACCAGTGGGTCAATAAAATTTAATTGTTAAGTCTGAAATTCCTTTTTTCCAGGTTTTTTCTTGTTTTTATTATGTGTTTCAACAATGTTCACTGTTTTCCCAAGAGCTTACCTTTCAGAATTCACCAGAAAGCATCTGTCCTTACATTCAAATTTATCTAAAAATAAAACTTTCTTTTCCAACAATACCAGAAATGCATGTACCTTCGTCAAAGCCTCATCTGTAAAACCCATTCATTGTTTGGTGCCTTTCTTGAAAGAACCATTATTTGAAGATAAAACAACATCTTGAGTGGGGGAAACATCTAGAATGAAAATCCTATAGTAATTGGACCATGCATATCTGTTTTCCTTTTGTGGGAAATAGATTTTTTCTCACCTAATATATCCTGATTATATTTGTCTCTCCGTCTACTCCACCCAGTTCCTCCCCTCATCCTCTCCCATCCAGAGCTACTCCCTTTCTGTCTCTAGTTACAAAACAAAAATGCTTCTAAGGGATGAAAATAAAGCATAATATAACAGAAAATAATAAGGTAAACCATAAAGTAACAGATCAGAATAGGACAAAACAGCTAGAAGGAAAAGAGCCCAAGCAAAGTCTCAATTAACAGGGACCCACTCGTTTACACACTCAGCAATCCTATAATAACACTAAGCTTGAAGCCATAAATAGGCAAAGGACATGCAGGGTAAGATGAGAGAAGAAAGATTATATATGTAAATAAATAAAATAACTAACAACATATGGTCTGACATGACTTTATGAGAAAAGGACATCCAGTGATGAGCTTATGCTTGTTTTTCTGTTGGCTATTTCACTGATGAACAGGCAGACTTCCTTAGAGAAAATTAATTTTTTTTTTGCAGGTGGTTGTCCATTGGAGATTGCTCCAGGGATAGAAATGGGGCCTTGTGTCCATATGTCCTTTCAGCTCTAGGTCTCCGACCTGGTGCAGATCCCTGTCCATCCTGCGCATGCTGCCTCAGTCTCTGTGAGCAGAGCATTATTAGGATTCATTTTATTGCTATGTTTTTTGGGTTTTTCTGTTTGTTTGTTTGTTTTGGTTTTGGTTTTGTTTCTTTCTTTGTTTTGTTTAGAATGGTAATATTTGCTTTTGTTCTAGACTGAGGTTCTTGATAACCTAAGCAGTGTCAGGTGTAGGTCCCATCTCATGGAGTGGGACTTAAGTCAAATCAGATATTAGTTGCTTACTCCCACAAGCTCTGTGGCACTGCTGCCCTAGCATGTCTTATAGGCAGGACACCATTGTAGATCAAAGAGTTTATAGCTGGTTGGTGTTTATGTTTCTGTTTTAGTAACATAGAGAGTACTTTCTCTTTTTTTTCTTTTTGATCTGTTTATTTATTTATTTATAATTTATTCATATTACATCTCAGTTGTTATCCCCTCACTTGTATCCTCCTGTACCCACCTTTCCTCTCTATTCTGCTTTATTCCTTTCCCCTACTCCTCTCACAGGGGGCCCTCATCCCCCACCATCTGACTATAGCCTATCAGGTCTCATCAGGATAGCCTGTATCTTCCTCCTCTGTGGGCCCTGCAAGGCTGCCCCATCAAGGAGAAATTAACAATTTGAGGGCACCAGAGTTCATATCAGAGGCAGTCCATCCCATCTCACCCCACATGGAGTATGAGATGTCCATCGGCTAGATCTGAACAGGTGGTCTAGGTTTACTGCATGCATTGTTCTTGGTTGGTACAGCAGTTTGTGCAGCCCCTGCTGGGTCCAGATCTATTTACATTTATTTTACTTGTAGAAATCTAGGGTAGACCAGCAGAATTTGTTGAAGAAGCTATCTTTTTTCGATTGGATGGTTTTGGCTTCTTTATCAAAACTCAAGTGTCCATAGATGTGTGGGTTTATTTCTGTGTCTTTGATTCAATTCCATTTATCAAACAGCCTATTCCTATACGATGCTAGTTTTGTTACTGTTGCTCTATAGTACAGCTTGAGGTCAGGAATGGAGAGTCCTCCCAACAATCTTTTATTTTTAGTAGCTGAGTAATACTCCAATGTGTATATGTGCTACTTTTTCTTTATTTACTGTTTTGTTGAGGAACATCTAGGTTGTTCCTAATTGTTGGTCTTTATAAATGGGTGTAAAATGAAATCACAAAGTAGTTTGGCTTGCATTTTCCTGATATCTAAGGATGATGAACATTTCCTTAAGTGTTTTTCAGCTATTGGAGTTTCCTTTTATGTGAATTCTCTATATAAATCTGCTCTGTACTCGACTTTTAATTGTGTTATTTGCTTTCTTGATATCCATTTTTTAAAAGTTCTTTATATATTTTGGATGTTAGTGCTCTATCAGATGTGTAATAGGTGAAAAAATCTTTTCCTATTGTGTAGGCTGCCATTTTATCTGAATGATGGTGCCATGCAGAGTTTCATGAGGCCCCATTTATTAATTATTGATCTTAGTGTCTGGGATAATGATGTTCTGCTCAGAAAGTCTTTTCCTGTGTCAATGAGTTCTAGGCCATTCCCCACTTTCTCTTCTATCTGGTTCATTGTATCTGGTTTTATGTTAAAACCCTTGGAGTTGAGTTCTATGCAAGGTAACAAATATAGATGTATTTGCATTCTTCTACCACTTGTTGAAGATGCTGTTCTTTCTTCAGTGTGTATTTCTGGCTTCTTTATTTAAAAAAAATCAGATCCCTATAAGTGTGTGGATGTGGCTTTCCACAGTTGGGGGCTAGAGCTGATGGCAGGGATAAGACAAGAAGTTGGGGAAAGGGAGTTTGGAGGGGAAGATCTGTAGGATACACTGGAGATGGGAGCAGGGAAGGGACAGAGGACATATCAGGTGGCCTGCTACAGATGTGGGAGTAAATCTGGAAGGTTGGATTTGGAGGAGAAGGGAGAAGTGAAGATCTGCAGTTAGCCTACCTGTTTCCCTGGCCTGTATGGCAGGCATGTTCTCAGGAAATGCCTTCTGGTATTGGAGGCTGGGATATTGGGATGAGTGGGGCAAAATCAGCTGCAGAAGAATGTCTAAGTGATCTGTTGGAGTTGGTGCTAAGAGAAAAGGGGGAGACAGGACCCCTTTTCTGTATCCTGCGGCAGAGCAAAGCATGAGACTGGGTGACTAGGGTGGAGGAAAGGAGGAGTGGCTGAAGATCTGCAGCGTGCTTTACTTCTTCCTTGGCCAGGCCTCGTTCTCCAGCACAAGCTAACATGAGATTTTCTGAGTGCTTTCTTTCTCGGCTACTGATTTATCGCAACTTAGAGGAAAATTCAAGGTTTCTTTTGTTCTGAGAATTCTGTGTCAGCACCTATAGAATTTGAATTAGAAACATAAATGGTATTCTGTTTCTTTTTGCCTAAACCTGTACACAAGCCATAATTTTATGATTAAAGTCTCCCCTGTATCCCTGTGAGACTAATATCATTTTATATGTCTCTCTTTAAACACTGCCTCCTAATAACTTATACATTCATATAAATCTCAAATGATAGCTATTTATATCAGGAAATTGTATCTTCTGCCTTGGAGCTATGCATTTGCCTAATTCCAGATGATGTGAAACAGAAGCACTCTTTATACAGTAAATATGCTGAACTTCTTTAATGCGTATTTTGAATGAAAAATATGACAATTTGAGGCCCAAGAAAAGACCTTAGTCAGGGAGAATAAACCTCCCAAGTATTTAGGAAGTCAAGGCCAATAATATATGAGGAACTCTTGGTCTGAAAAATTCTAAGGGTCATTTCAGTAATGGTAACATCCAAAATATATAAAGAACTTTTAAAAAATGGATATCAAGAAAGCAAATAACACAATTAAAAGTCGAGTACAGAACAGATTTATATAGAGAATTCACATAAAAGGAAATCAGTATTATAACAACCATGTTCTAAAACATAGTGAATAGACTTGAGGAGGAATAAGAGCAATCAATCAACTCCCAAATAGCAAGATAAGCTGTGATCAAAAGAAGTGGTATATTGTTTTCAAAATTATCTATAGGCCTGTATTACCTATAGGCCTGGCTAGCAATCAATTAAGACACGGACACTTGTTATATTTTAAAATAGCCTTGGTTAACCTAGGGCAGGGCAGATATCAATCCTCTAAACTACTTTTCATAGTAGGGACTCAGGCATAGGATCCCTGTCTCAGTCCCATGCCACCTGCTTCTAACATCTTCTATCAAGTTACCTCCCATCCATAATCCCAAATACTTGTTCATGTTCTTCATCTGGGCCAGATTCTCCATCCATGCTGGCAGCCATGTGCTTCTCCTCCAGTCTTTCTTCTCCCCAGAATTCCCCTCTCTCTCTCTCCTAGCCCCACCTATCTCCTGCCCTGCCCAGGTGGGATGGCTTTTTACTAAGTAAGAGATGGGTCAGACAGCAAGCCGTCATTAGCATCAAAAGACCTCAGACCATCCCCCAACAGTGGTATAAGACCAATGTGGTGGTTATGACTATGATCTCAGAACTCAGGAAGCTGAGGCAGGAGGATCACAAGTATGAGGTCAACCAGGATTACAGAAACGCCTTATGTGATATAGATAAATAGTGTGGAAATTATTTCTACCTAACTATCAATTCTATGTATCAGGAACTACACAAACTGTTTTATTTGTGTTTTTATTCATGCAAATTCATGTAATACCTCATAGCAGACTCAATCTCATAAATGAGTTTAGTAGCTACTCAAATTCTGGTGTTAGTTACAAATGAGCTAGAGAAGACAGAATTAGGAAAGGGACAGCTTTTTAAAAATAAGATTGGGAAGGGATTGTAACTAGGACATGAATGAAGCCTAAGATTTATAAAACAGAAAGCAAGGAGCTACAAAAGCATCTTTCTTTGCCATAGAGATAAGCTGATGTCAAAGAGCTTTGAGTTACCTTGAGCTGTTAAGTTGAGAACGACTCTAAAGACAAATGGAAGTCACTGAGGAATTTTAATCATGAGAGAAAGTTGATTAAATGTGATGTCTAAATAGTGGTTCTGGTTCTGGAGACACATGAACTGGAGAACAGAAAGAAATAATAGCAGTAAGGTAATTTTTAAAACTCTTTAAGCCTGTGAAAAATAAGGGTGGCCCAAATCAGGACGGAAGCAATGAAGAGAAATTAAGCATTCAAGAGGTAGTTGAAAGTTATAATGCATGAAATTTTTGTTTAAGGTTGGATATAGAAAACTGGGAGGGAAGAAGTATAGTGGGTGATTTGTGTTGCCTTAGCTCACGTAGTTAGACATTCTTAATAATCAGAGCCAGAAGAGTGCAATGGGGAAACATCCACAGGATGAGGGTCACAATGGAGAAATATGATGAGTTCGGCTACAGGGATGCTGACGTTGACGCTGCTAACAATGCTTCCAAGAGGAGATATCGAGAGATTTCAATATGTTGGTATGAACATCAGAGGAGATGCACACTGGAGGGTAAATCTGCATATAGATGGTTATTGAGGCAGTGAAAATAAATGAGAATTCCTGTTATCTCCTGTAGTTTAAGAATGTCTGAGCACCTAGGAGACAGCCCAAAAGAGCACTGAAGCTTAAGTGCAACAAAGTGGAGAAAATTTGGGGAAAGAAAAAACTTGTAAAGGAAAAAAGGAAAATCAGTAATTATTGCACCAGAAACCAAAGGAACACAATGTTTCAGGAAGATTAATACCTTCTGACTAATTTTTTTCACTGTACCTCATAATAATAACTTAAAAACTGCTTGTTAAATCCAGTCAGGGTATAGTGGGAGACCCAAGAACTAGAGTTTTATTGTAGAATGACCAATAAAGGATGGAAAAAAATTAGAAACTACGTTTATAACTAAACTTTAAGAAATTCGTGTATGATGATACATGAAATATAACACAAGTTTGAAACATAGAGTTGGAGGGGTTTATTTATAGTGTTTTTATATAGGTAGAAAATCTTGGGGCTCTTTTATGAGTGGGAAACAAGAAAGAGATTCAAGGTCAAGGAATATTCTAGAAAGGGGGAGATAATATAGAGTGTAATGTGGTAGTTTTTTGTATGAACTTAATGAGGCCTCAGAAAGCCAGGTATTTATCCAAACACTATTTTTGGCTTTCCGTGAGTATATTTGGATAAACTTTGCGTTTATTCTGAATAAAGCAGATTGTCCATCCTGATGCATGAGTCCTCATCGCATCAACTGAAGGCCTGAACAGAGTGAGGCTGTTCTTCCCTGCAGGGAGAAAGAATTTCTCCAGCCTGACAGCTTTTAAACTGGGCATCAGGTTTGCCAGGGTTTTGTTGTTATCGTTATGTCCTCTTGGGACTCATTGTAAAAGAATGATAAAAAGCTTGAAAAAGTCAAGTACTGATGTCAGAAGTAACTGAACCTATACAAGCAGCTTTAAGATTTTTACCAGCTGTTGTCACCTGACCTTCTATGCAGCAAAGCATAATAATAGATCCATCCAAGACTAACATTGTACAATAAATAATAACTGGTATGGCCCATAATAATAAACTTAAAGACAGTCGCATATATGAGTATGTCAATATACACAGGAAAAGCTTTTTACGAAGCTCAACTTGTCCTTATGATAAAAGACTTAAGGAATCTAGGAATAGATAAGCTATTTGTCTACATAATAAAGGCTAAATAACAAACTTGGAGCCAACATTATATTAAATGGGAAAAACTAAGATAATTTCTCTTAAAATCTGGCATGGCACACAGTTTCTTGCTTCTATAGTTTTATTCAATATAATGTTCAAAGTCTAAACTAAAACAATAAGTGAAAAGAAAAATATTAAGAGGATAAAACCTGGAAGCAAGGAGTTAAACTACTCTATTTGCTAGTGACATGATCCTAAATGTTAAAAAAAAAATGGACCCTACCTAAAAGCTTCTGGGTCTCATAAACACATTCAATAAGGTAGCAAAATACAAAGTCAACATATAAAACTCAGGAGCTTTTATATATACCAATGGTGAGCATGCTCAGAAAGGCATCAAAAAAAGTATCTCATTCATAAATAGGCTCAAAAGGAATAAACCATCTAGGAATAAAGCTTGCCAATGACACCTTGAAGACATCAGATGATGGAAAGAGTTTCCTTGCTTCTGCATTGACAGAATTTATATTCTGAAAGTGGCTAATCTACCAAAAGCAATCTAAAAACCCAATGCAATTCCCTTCCACATCCAAGAAGGAACACAAGTCCTTGTCTTTCAGAGCCTAGAAAATATCCCTTAATGTTTTCCAGTTCCATCAGTTTACCAACAAATTCAATGGTTTTTTCTTTTCTTTATGGCTGGATAAAACTCACATTTTTATTATTTATTCATCAGTTGATGGACATCTAAGCCAGCTCTGTTTCCTGCTATTGTGAAAAGGGCAGCAATGAACATCTATGTGCAGGTGTCTCTGGTAAAGCATAGAGTCCTTTGAGTGTAAGATGAAATCTCAAAATAGTTTTAATATATTTATGTATATAGAAAAAGTCATGAGAAAGGGTTCAGTTACTACATCTAGACAGGATAAGGAGAAAACCTGGGGAAACAAAACCAATGTTTTAGGGACACTTTTCCTCAGTCCTTAGCTCCTTTGTCCAGTGATATGACCATTGTCCCCAGTACAACACATTCTAACAGATTCATAAGCACAGTAAGAAAATAGAGAACGATGTTACTTCTGGCTGGAGGGCATCTGGAAGAGCCTAGATGGTAGGGAAGAATAAGTAAATTTAAAGAACTTCAAAGTGCAAGTTTGGAATAGATGCCCTGGTTTGGGTCTTTATAAAAAATTTTAGAAGAACAGAAAATATTGTTTCCAGCACAGCAGAGGTTGTAGTTTATTGGGGGTAGAAGAATCCCAGGAAGGTGTGAAGGACAATAACAAAAAAAAAAAAGATTGGATTTAGAGAAAAGATGAAAATACAAATGGTATTTGAATTTAAATGAACTCTGTGTGTGTGTTTACTTTTTTCTTTAATTAATTTACTCAGATTACAACTCAATTGTTATCCCATCACTTGTATCCTCCCGTTCTTCCCTACCTCCCCCTTTTACCCTACTCCCTTCCCCTAGGCCTAAGACCGAGGGGGACCTCCTCCCCCACTATATGGTCACAGGCTATCAAGTCTCATTTTAGTAGCCTGCTTATTCTTTCTTTGAGTGCCACCAGGCCTCCCCACCAAGGGGAGGTGGTCAAATATAGGGCAACAGAGTTCACGTCAGATTCAGTGCCCACTCTCCACATAACTGTGGAGAATGTCCTGTCTGTTGGTTAGATCAAAGTAGGGGTTCAATGTTTACTACATGTATTATCCTTGGTTAGTGCAATAGTTTGAACAAAACTCCCTGGGCCCCGATCCTCCTGTCAAGATGTTCTTCTTGTAGGTTTCTAGGACCCTCTGGGTTTTTCTATTTCCTCATCTACTATATTTAGCTTACCTAGAGTCACAGTAGGATGTCTTCACTTCTATCCCAATCTCCTGGTAAGTGAAGACTTTTGTGGGACATGCTGTTTAGGCTAGTGCCCAATTATAAGTGAGTACGTATCATGTGAGTCTTTCTGCTTCTGGGTTAACTCACTCATTATGATCATTTCTAGTTCCATCCATTTGTCCAAATTTTTGGGATTTCCTTGCTTTTAATAGCTGAGTAGTATTCCATAGTATATATGTACCACAGTTTCTTTATCCATTCTTCTACTGAGGGACACTTAGGCTGTTTCCAGGTTCTGGCTATTATGAGTAAGGCTGTTATGAACATGGTTGAGCATATGTCCTTGTTGTGTGCTGGAGCATCTTCTGGGCATATTCCAAGGAGTGGACCAGCTGGGTCGTGAGGAATGTACCCGTGGGCTACACAAGGAACTACAGGCAATTTAGAGATTTTGAGAGTAGGAGAAATATGGATGTCTATGTATGCAATAGCATTTGCTGAATAAAGAGGCCATAAATCTGAAGAGTAGGAATGCATATATGAGATGATGTGGAGGGAGGAAAGGGAAGGGAGAAATATTGTAATTAAATTTTAAGCCCAGAAGCTGGGAGCCAATGTGCATGCCTGTAATCCCAGCACCCGGGGAGGCAAAGGTAGGTGGATCAATGTGAGTTCGAGGCCAACCTGGTCTACAAAGCAAGTTCAGGACAGTCAAAGCTACACAGAGAAACCCAGTCTCAAAACACAAAAACAAAAACAGAAATTACAAAAGGAGACAAATGACACCTCCAGACATGTTTTCATTCCTTGAGATTTTAGATTATGCATAATGTTTTTGTGCTTTCATATGAATTTTAATATATTTTTCAATTTCTTTGAAGATAACAAATGATTGATGATTGCAAGTTGACAACTCTTTATTCCCTGATTTCTCATGCCTAGAAAAAAAAACATTTACACACAGCATATATGCATACTCCACTTTCTGAAAATTTGTAACACTCTTTTTCACAACCAAAAAAAATATGTTCAGATTGTAGGTGTGACTAGAGAGGACACATGTCTGAGTCTCAATGATTGGCAAACTTTTGTCACCAGCCATGAGACCCATCTAGGGAGGAGAAGGAACCGGCATAGCAAGACCATATCAAAGAACAATGAGATAAGAACAAGCATTCCACAGAGCAGAAGAGTCTTTAAAAATATAAGCTTCCACTTTTATGTAGATTAAGTTGAATGCCTTCATTGTTTTTTTAATTCCCATTTTTGACCAATCTCTTCATTGGAATGTTAATTTTCAGCAACAAAAACAAAACAAACAACAACAACAACAGCAACAACAAACTGTAAAAAGTAAAATTTGAAACAAACAAAAAACCTCTAATCAAACACTTGGCTGCTCTAGATGAGGCAGTAATAAAATGGATATGAAAAAATTCATGTGTGTGCATAGATATAGATAGATAGATAGATAGATAGATAGATAGATAGATAGATGGACAAAGTTTCTCTTGTTTGAAATTCTGAACAGGGTTCAAATTATCTTTCCAGCAAAAATATCAGTAATATTAATTGATTTAACAAAAATAATAATAGTGTGATTAAATGTTACTATCTATTCTATTGCCTATATTCATCAGTTTTATTTGAGGAAAACAATCAACTTCATGATCAGATTATCTCCCCAGCATCCCTCAGAACTTTCTAGATGCTCTCAATTTATATCACAGTTATACTTAACAAAAAGGAATAATATAGTGGTCTGGATTTTAAAAATTCATAAAGGCCTCATGATATGTTTCAGGACAGCTCTCAGCATGTGCTATGAATGCGCTATTTAAATATCTTTCTTTAAGCATTTTACCTTCCTCCTTCTCTCTATTTATTTAAAGTTCACCCACAGAACTCTGCCAGCAATTACCCCATGGCTATGGTATTTTGTTGCTTAAACAGAAGCCATAAAAGCAAATAACAGCTATATTCATTCCACACAACCAGCCATGCAGCATCCACTGGCTTCATTTGCAATTTTAGCTACACATATTAGGCAAGACATCTATCAATATGGCTTTTCCTCATTGTTCTAATGCCTTTCATCTACACCAGGAAGTGAGGCTCTTGAAAAATTTAGCTGAATTGTATGTGTGGCCTCTGGAATCCTGACTGCATGATAGGCGTGTGTCAGGTGGCTAGTTCTACCTCTAACAATATCGAATAAAGGTCACAAGCAATTCCCTCTTCACAGATTTTTGTGGAGAAGCTTTAGGCCAAATAAGATCAGGACAAGAAATAATCATACACCCTCAACTCACATGTCACTGGAGAACTGAGTCTTAGCAGTTTTTTTTTAAATGATGCTTCCAGTAAGAAGTTTTTGTAACTTAGACAAAACTTAGAGGAAAGAGTTGGAAAAATAAAAAGGAATAAAAGGAGATTACCTTGGAACCACGAGAAAAAAGGGAAAACATAGATAGATAAAATATTTTTAAATGTACAGTCACCATTAGTTTCTAATACCATAGAAGTTAATGTGTGTTTTATAGATCAGCATTACTAGAGGTCTTCAGAACCCAATAATGTAAGGTATATTTGTACTTCACTAGGCAGTGACTTCTAATATGTGCTGTCATTTACTCCTTCTTTTCTCTCCATGCATTAAATATGTATGTACGCATATATTTCTGTAAGATTTAGGAGAGAGCAGAACATGTACTGACTCTAAGGAATATGTACAAATAGGAAAATAAGCTGTGTGGCATGGGCAAAGGACTGACCAAACAAGGTGACACCAAATTCTCCTTTGTCCTCCCATGTGGTAGTCTTAGACCAGGTGAGAAATCCATCCATGCCAGACTCAATTTTTAAAGATATAAGCAGAACAAAGGTGCTTACATATGGCAAAGCAAAATCCATAAACATGCATTATCAGTGTGTGTTCAGATCAGCTATGCAGAGCCACTTAAGTGATAAACCCTTAGGAAGAGAAGCCAGGACAATTGTACCATAAGTCAGTATTAAATGCTCATGAGAGAGAGAGAGAGAGAGAGAGAGAGAGAGAGAGAGAGAGAGAGAGAGAGTCAGTCTATGGCTAGCAGAATACTTTGTGAAATATGTGATATTGAATAAAATGAGCAAAGCCCCTGAATTTACAGAATGCACTTTCAGTATGGGAGCCATGTAACAAACACTGAGTGGTTAGAGCTTATAGGAAAACAGATAAAGAAGGGGGTTGGGATGTCACACTCTGTCCTGAAAATGGCCACCAGTATTCCTTCCTCCATTTAAGAAATGTCCTCTATTTTCTTTCTCCTAAAATAAAGGCTGGCCTTCTGACTTGCTTGACTAATAGAAAAGGCAAGCTGCAGGCCTTACCCTAGAAGAAGAAAGAAGGGAAGGAGAAGGGGAGGGTTGTGATAAAAAGAAGCAGCAGCAGTGTGGCGCCTCTGGGACGCCAGGTGCCCAACCCTAAGGGATCCCAGGCTATTCTTCTCTAGTGGGCGTTCACTTTGAAGTGTGACGGAAGGGATGATCGGAGTTAGGAGCAACGGTCATTCTCCTCAGTCCCCACCTGCACGCAGACATGTGAGAGACCTCAGCGGAAGCTTTAAACAGAATAAAAGCCCCCCCCCCTCCAACCCTAGAAATACCATGAGAAAATACACACTGCTGCTATCTTAAACGATTACATTTATGAGATTTTTAGGTAATGCCTCAGATGATTAAACCCTCAGGGAGGAAGAAAGTTTATTGGAAATTATACAAGTGGAGAACATGTTCTTCTCCGTATCTTTTCTGAGGACAGAACAAGAAAGAAACATTTAAGTAGTATAAGGAGAGAAGCAGATGCATTCGGTGAGAAGAAGCCAAGGTCACCAGAACTAATTCTACAGGCCACTGGAAAGGAATGTGCTGTTTCTAAACTAGGAGTCAAGAGTTTAGGGATGGTCTTGCTGACCCAGTTACCAGGCTGTGATGAGATTTTTTTTTTGTCTCCAGTGACACAGGCCTTTGAGTCATTCATACTCCTATAAGCAGGTGAGAGGAATGTGAATCACTTGGGCCAGAGGGAAGTCTGAGGGAGCCGGTTACGTTGTTGCCTTCAATTATCCATAGGTTTGGGTAAGCTTTCTTCCTACTCTGACACTGATCTGGCATGAACTGGCTAATGAGACAGTAGCAATGTGTGTAAACAAAGGCTTCCCAAGTCCAAGGACTGTCTTCTTCAAACACTCTTACCTATGACGTAAGGGAAGTCTAGCTGGTCCACTGGAGATAGAGCTAAGTGGAAGGAGGGCTCGAGGATGATCCACCATGTAGCCAGACCAGACAGATGGAAAGATCATGTGATGAGCCAAGAGATGCCACTCAAACATCCTCATCACCTGATGAGAAGGAAACAGCCACTCAACCCTCAAAAAAATGTCAAAAGTGGCAAATCGTTGGTCTTTAAATGGCTAACACTCAGGGCTATCTGTCATGCACCATAAATGGATATTGGAGGTAGGCAATAAAACACTTCCTTACGAAGAAAGTTCAAAAAGTTAAGAAAGCAGCCATGTGGGGTGACAAGATGTCTCAGAAATCAAAGCCCCTACTGTGGCAATCCTGATGATTACAGTTCCAAGCCCAGAATCAGCTCCTGAGGGTTGTGATGGCTTAAATGAGAAAGTCCCCCCACCAACTTGTGCATTTGAACACTTGGTCTCCAGTGGATGGAGCCCATGGGACAGGGTTAGGAGGTTTGGCTTTGCTGAAGGAAATGCGTCTCTGGGAATGACTTTGAGATCCCATAGCCTCACCCAGCTTTCAATTCCTTATCTCTTTGTGTTTACAGTACCTGCCACTTGCTACCATGCCTTTTCACCATTATAGACTCTCCCTCTGAACCATACACTAATTCTTCTTTCTCTATGTCACTGTGGACATGGTGTTTTATCATATTAAGAAAAATGTAACCAATATAGTCATCCCCAGACCTCCATACGTACTGTATTATATCCTGTTCCCTCTCTCTCTCTCTCTCTCTCTCTCTCTCTCTCTCTCTCTCTCTCTCTCTCTCTCTCCTGTAAAAAGAAGAAGCCATATCAACATATGCACCTGAAAACTTCATTAAAAAAGAAAAGTTCAGACATAAACCAAGTACACACATATCTGGAGAGAAAGCATCTAAGGCAGAAGAAACAGGTAGTACAAAGACCCTCAGGTGAGCTTGGTCCTGGCATATTTCAGGAACTGCCAGGAGGCCAGTGTCACTGCAATAGGATGAATGAAGAAGAGAATTGTAAGAGATGAAATCAATAGGTACAGGGGCCAGATCAGGGATGGTTTGTAAAGGCAGAAACAGAAGCTGAGAGAAAGCTGCTGGAGAGCTCAATACACTTATCAAAGCCACCGGATCATTTCCTAGTCAGCCTGTGTGATGGGCTCCTGGTGCTGGATATTCAACAGGAAGTAGGACTTCTGTTTGTGAATGGGAAGAAGTGGGAGACAAAAGAGAAACAGGACCCTAAAAATGCTGAAAGAGGATGCTGGAAGACTTTTTTTCTGTTATCCCTGGCCTTTGTGAAAGACAAAACAAGCATCCCATACCCACTAAGCTAAAATGTTCTTTTGTTTCTTCTAAGTTTCTCTTCAGGGCCATTTGCCACAACTTTACATTCCTGTACATTATACTGGCATGAGAAAGCTCACTGCTCTTTTCATGCAATTTAATTTCCTAAAAGCTGTCTCCATACAGAATAAAGCACCACATGAGCCTTGCTCACATATTCACAGAAGATCTTGCCAGGCTACCACAGTCTGTGCTCTGAGTGTGTGTCAATATATTTACAGAAAAACACTGTTAAATTTAACAGGAAACTCTTCTAAAAGACACAGTGTACTTCCCAAAGGGTAGTTCCCAAATATAGTATTTTACAGATTGAGGTTGGGAGCAATTGACTCACCACCTGCATCACATTCCCACCACCGGACTAAATGACAAAGCGGCAAGTGAAGAGACACAGAGCAAACACCGTTATCACTTTAAATAGACGTTCGTGAAGCAATCTTCTGTGATTGCAGTGCTGCACACGTCAAAGTATATTTGGCACACAAATGATGACAAAAATGACAGGATTCTGTCAAGCCTTAATGACAGCAGTTCCTAAAAGGAAACAAGGTGAGCTGGCTTGGGGGTGGAGGAGCGTAATTGTAATGTAATCTGACAACTGGTCAACCCATCAGCTTAAACTGAATTAAGACTCTCTTCCAGTTCTGAGATGACTGTATGAAATAATAGATCCATAGGCCTTCCTGTTAAACACATTTGTTGTTGTAGGTGGGAAACAGAAATGTTCCCTTCCATCAGAGTAAAATCCCTTATGTTATCCTTTATAGGCTGGTTCAAATGAAAAACCTCAGACTACTTCACTGCTTTAAAAGAAACCTTAGTTTAGCTAGCTTGTCTCTCCCAGCAATGCAACCAAATGGTCTTTTCTACCCTGTGTTATTTCCTACGCTCTAACTAATAAGGGATTTCAGTTCCCTGCTGCATGATATTTGAGGGCTGGCCTGGGAGTTTCTCTCCCGCTTGCAGTTCCCAATTTTCTGCAATAAGACCCACATAGCACAGTATTTTTTTAAGTCTAAGACTAGTATTTATTATTTCTCTTAATGTTTTCTGCTAGGCCTTTTTAATCATTCTTATAATGACTGTTTTACTTTTCATTTCCAATTATTCACTACCAAAGACCAGTAGCCTAATATCTGAAATATGCTTCTGATTTTAAGACAAACAGCAAAATGCCTCACAGGTGATACCACTATTACGGTCCCCGTGTTCTCTCTCCGGACCCACACTTGAGCTTTCAAATCTGAGGCAATGACTCCTGAAGACTCCAATAAACTGCTGCTCTGCTTAGCTGAAGGGCTAAGACTGGGGTCTTGAGTGCACGTCTTTGTTCACAAGAATTGTAATCAGTTAGTGTCCAGATTTTAGTCCTGGGACCCCACTCAGAGCTTATTGGCCTGGGCTTCTTGCTGTGTGGCCAGAATGTTCAGACAAGCATTCCAACTCGACTTGGCTGAATAAGGGTTTGAGGTGCCCTTCCCCTGTGAGAATCTGATGAGCTCAGCAAACCTGTAGCCCTGGAAAATGATGGGGTACAAGGAAGAAGAACATGAACCCACAACCTGTGCATCACCCAGCAAGCTTTGTTTGATAGACAGAGGTTTATCAAAGAGCACTGGGCACCCATATGAGAGCCTGTTGTATTAATCCATTTGACTCCTCTAAGGAACCTGGTGTGGGAAAACAGCACGCACTGCTGCCTGCTCTGCCCTACACTACGCTATTCTGTTGAGAAGAAATGTTGACAATTTATGTCTTTTATCTTAACCTGAAAATGAAGTGTGTTTCTTCTTATCCAATTCGCACAAGCGCTATGAAGCTGAAATTGCTTTAAGAGCATTAGAAGGATATCATATAAATGCAAATAACAGGAGGTTTGATGAAAATAGTCACATCCAAGTACACAGTGCTACCTTAACCGAGTGAACAGCTTGAGGTTACTCAGCCACTGTCAGCCAAGATAAACCAGAGGGTTAGAGTTAGGGAGTGAATTTTCTGGAAGGTTTTGTGCTTGACCCTCAGCCCTGTGTTCCTTGTGTTGCCATGTACTAGTCACCCAGAGAAGCAAAAGGATCCACCAGAAAATCCCAGAGATAATGTAAGTCCTCACCTAGTGAGGAAAAAGGGGTGATATCACTTGTGGTTCTCCTCTTCCTTGGGGGGCTGTTGGCCACCATCCCACCAGCAAGAGGACAAAAGATGAGACACAGGGCCTGGAAGGCTGTAAGCACATTGGAGATCAAACACTCCGGGAACCACTTCAGAGATTAGCTCAGCTTTAATCAGGGAGAACAAAGGCAATGTATACCTTGGGGAGTGGGTGGGGGCTTCCAGGAAAGCATTTATAATTGGTTGAAACCAGGCACTTTAAAGATAATTGTTTTGCATTTGGCAACACACTCCTATCATATGAAAGGGAACACAGTACTTTATCCTATAGACACAGGGAGGGGAGAGCCAGCAGGGAGCTGTGTAGCTGTGTCAAGGGTCACATGTGTGTCAAGTGTGGTTAGGGGTATCTATGTCTAAAGACACTCTCCAGATGGAGTCAGGCAGAGAGTCAGAGGCCTGCTGGGGAGAGGGAGTACTACACCTCACCCACCAGCTCAGAGTGGCTAGCAAGTCCTGGAGGACTGCAACCTCAAACAGCAGGGCTCTTCCAACCATCACTGGCGGAGAAACTCTGTCCAACTTCCTGTTCAAATTTAATGAGGAGTCTAAGAGCACCTGGGAGGAATGTGCAGGTTGCAGCAGCTTTTAAACACTGAACACAAACATCTATCTTTCTATTACAATGATTGGTATTTACCACTTTAAGGTCTCAGGTTCTCATGACAGCCATGCGCTTGCTCCATTCTAAGTGGTGAGTCTAAGGAGATGCTATTCAAAGTGACACATATTTTTTCTAGACATTTCTGTACTTGAGTGATATATCAGCAGCCATTCACAGAACTCCTCTGTGATTTTCTGTGAAGCTGAATAACTGCCCACAGTGCTCTGGGTCACCACTAATTGGAAGAATATCTGGATAAAATGTTCACACAGCCAATGAGTGTTTTGGGGGCATTG